>NW_027223335.1:6648157-6745677 GCF_030449975.1 Polyergus mexicanus
AAGCAGTGGTATCAACGCAGAGTACTAAATTTAATTTGCCGAGTAAGCGTAACAAGCATATCTATATTTTGTTATTTTAATAGAATCTAATTCTTAAGCTATTAATTAATTACTTTTTCATTGTTTTTTACAGAATCGGATATATTATATAATTATTTCGATGCTTGCTTCGAAACATAAGCATAGTGATTTTCGTGAAAAAACAGACGGAAGATTAGATTAATAAGACTTGTCGGATCATGAGATATAAGTATTTGTCAATAGAATAATAAGTGCAAATTCTATATCTCAGATAAATAAATGTAAATACATAGCAAATTAGAGTCAGCGCGGTAGTTGTTATATCAATTTTCGAGTGTCAAGCAAATTATAGCTTCCATGTGTATATAGTTTCCACATAATTTTCTCTCGTTGCAACATAATAAAGTTTCGTTTGATTAACGGAAGTACAAAATATCGCGCAATCGTTGTAATATGTAATCGCACATGTGATCGTAATTAATCGTATTTTCGCGAGTGAATGCCATGAAAAACTACAATACAAAGAACAAACAAGAGAGAAGGAGACCCGAGCAGCCATCAGGTATCGGTGAAGCAAACGTATAATAAGCAATTTAAAACTTATTGTATCATTTATTATTTGTAAAATTAATTGTTTTTTTTATCTTCGCGATGATATTTATTTTTAACTCGTCGTATTACACTATCTGTGTAATAAAACGCATGCGCGAAAAATATTTCAGACTTTATTTTAAAATATTTGAAATATCTGTAATAAGATATTTCTATAAATTAATAGTTTTATACAGATATATGTAAAATATTTTTTAACACACAAATATATATGTATATTTAGGATAATTCAAAATAAGGAAAAGACAATATAATATAGTGCCAACACAGTATATGGAGCGCGAATAAATTTATAATTACATTTAAGATTTATGATTATTCATATTGAAATTAAATTTTTATCTATCACATGTTTTTTAAATATTTATAGCTAAATTTTTTTTTTTTTTTTTTTATAATTATGCAATCTATCTCATTATATATTTATAAAAGATAAATAAGGAATTTGATTATAAACAATAATTAATGTTTCAAATATAAATTATTTTGAATACTTGCGCGTTATATATACATATTTACACAAGCACACTTGCATATATACATGTATGTATATATTTATATTTATTTTTATATTTATATTTATATATTATACAAGTTGGATTCATTATTATTTTGCAGATCAACATTGTATACTTGATGCTCCGCGTCATATCAGTGAGTGCGAATTTTTCATTTTTTATAATTTCGATATAGCATTTATTATAATCTATAAAAAAATATAACAGATGTGTGTGTGTGTGTGTGTGTGTATCTCTCACATCCATTTATTTCTATATTTACAATAAAATTGAATCATGAAAGAAGAACGCAAAGTAAAAGTTTACGAAGCTCATAAATTTTAAATTGTAGCAAGTAATATTACTAGCAGTTGAAAGACTTAGAATCATTTATTTATAATCTCGGACAAACGAGGAACTATAAATAAACATAACTCTTTTCGCCCTGCATTTTTCTAAGCGCCTTTATAAATAAACGACCTTACGCAACCTTATTGACGCTGTATACAACTACACGATTAACTTTTATTTTTTTCTTACGGTTGACCTGCAACAATCATAGCTCTATTTTATGCGCGCAACCAGTGAACCAAATAATTTCCTTAACCAGTGTTGCTTAATTCTTATATGATTTTTTTCTTAATACTCTTTACAGTTATAAGAAGGCATTTATATTACATGACAGTATCTTTAAATGTCGCCTTTTTTGCAGACTTAATCTGTCTTGTAATATCAAGTGAGAAAATTAATTTTAAAATTATTTAAAAAAGTTTACTATCAAGGTACTTTATTATGTATAATTTTTGTAGCAAAAGTTTAAACAAATACTATTTTTCCTCGTAATAATTTGACATTTTATTTTAAATATCTTTATTGTATGTCACAGCATCTTAATTCATATATTATAATAAAATATTTTTCAAAATTAAAATTACATTAATTTAAAAAATGTAGAAAAAATTAATTTTGATTAAAAGAATTTTAATTATGTTTGCACTTCTCAATTCATAAATTTCTAGGTTTTTAATAATATGTATCTTAACAATTAGTTGTGCTATTTTTAGTTGTGCTATCTTAACAATTAGTTGTGTTATTTTTCTTAATAAAAAAATTATTATATTATTATAATTATTATAAAGAAGGTTGATTTCGAATTCTTTGAATAAAAGAAAGTATAGAGAATTTTTCTCTGAAACTTTATATAAACAATTAACTCTTGCTATGCAGATATTGAATCCATTTAGCTCCTTCGTGCTAAATATCACTTTTCTTCTCAATCAGCATGTAATACTAAAGGATTCTTTAAGAAAAAATAAAAAATTTATAAAACTGACAGGATCAAAAAATCTTCAACTTGGAAATTTATTATGTGAAACGTATAAATGAGATTCTCTTATGAATACGAATGAATCTATTATTACTACTATGCGATAAATTATCAGGCGATCCGTATCGTCTATACACATATGGCAATAATTTAAAATAAATGAATAAAAAAAATTTTATTTTTCAAGAAATAAATGCGTAACGTATAGCAATTAAAACATAAACTAAGCATTAAATATACTTTTAAACACAATGTCAGCAGAGTTTCGGATATAATGGAATAATAGAATTTCTGTGGTTTCATGCGATATTACACCACGAATAAACTTTCGAGGGACTCTTTTCCGGTTGCAAACGAAGATTAACGGCGTCCAAGCGGTAGCGTATCGATCGTGCTAATTTTGTAACTTTCGCAACTTGCGCTATGCAATTGCGGAAATTGCGACAGACGGCAATAGGCGCTAATTCAATGTCCGCATCTCGAACTGCAGTGCGTAATCATTATGAAAATATGTATAACGAGTTAAAATGTATTATATCTGTTCTCTTGCGAGATTTTCCGAACTCATGTATACTGGGTGGCCCATTTTAATACCTCCAGTCGAATATCTCAAAAACCAAGACTGGAAGAGAAAAATGTTTCAGACAAAAGTTGTGTGGCTTCATGGGGGCCATAAGATGGTGATAATTATTTGACCTTGGAAAATCATTTGAAGGTCATGTGAAGGTCGACTTTAAAATCTTAAATGGAAACCCCCATTTTTTATTTAGTATTCTTGTAGCTGACATCGAGAGCTTTCCAAAACACTATAATAAAGTATTTTTTCATTAAGTACTTTTTGAGTTATTTTATATTTTAATCTGACATATTTTGATATAAAAAAATAAAATATTTCGTAAAATATTCAGTTTTCGATAATTTTACCGTAATACTTCCATGTATAGAATAATAAGACAAATTAATTAGTGCCAAAAAAGAAACAAATAATTGTTTAAAAAAATACATTGTAAATAATTTTCTTAAAAACAATTTTTTTTTTTTTTATACTAATTGATTTGTCTCATTATTCTGTACATAGAAGTATTACGGTAAGATTATCAAAAGCTAAATATTTTACGAGATATTTTATTTTTTACGAACGATATCGATAGTTATTGTTAATCGGCTGATTAGAGACTGAAAGGATTCAGTGTGTGCGTCTCCATCGGTTCTATTTTTGTTCAAAAAGGGATAAGAGCACGTGTTGCAGCAACTAAAGAATTGGAAGATTTCAATCGATAAAAGTATGGACACGAGGAGTTAAGTCTCTTCTTTCGCAAAGAAATTTTATTTTTCCGATTATTTTTGTAAATGCGTATTATTTTTCGTATACAGGGTTGCCCATCAAAAACAAAACAGGCATATTTCTTGGCATTTAATCTTATTTGTTCGAAGAACGCTCGGATAGGTCAACTTTATTTGCAAGGGGAACATATCAACTGGCTATTTTCGTTCATCTAACTTCAACCCCAAAAGCGGGATTAATTTCATCTTAAAAATTTTAAATGACAAGAGGTGTCTAAAGACATACCATTTGAAAGTCCGATAAATTCGCTTTACAATAGTATTTTAATTTTCATATTCCGATCATATCACACATGTCATTTTTTTCTTATATAAAATACTTTTTTTTAAATAAAATGTCACACTCATTAAATGAAATATAATATTAATATTATAATTAATAATTTTAAAAACAAAATAAAATATAATATAATTTCAATATTATAAGTTATTTTACATTTACATTTATAACATTCTGTACTTGTGTTTATCAACGTCACATTTCAATTAATAAACGTCGATGAAAATATTAGTATTAGAGATCGTGCGTGCTTTTTGTTATTTTTAAAATATGTTGGTCAGTAGAATACAAATATTTTTCTCGTGCAATTAATATTAAAAATAAATTTACATGGTATCGAGATACATATCCGCAGGACGAACTTATTGTTAGAAGAAATCATTGCTGTCTCTCATTTTGAAATTTTCTTTTTAATTCAAATATTTAAAAAATGGAATTTTAGACAAATACATTTGCGGTAAATAAACTGTGTAATAGAGAATTATATAAATTTAATTCAATTGCCTATGCTCTGAGAAATTTCAAACAGCCGCTAAATCCGCAATAAAATTTTGAAATTCTTGGCTTATCGCAAACTTGCGATAAGAGTGCCGAGGATGCGAGCAAAGTTGCAAATACGGTCGCTTCGTGGAATAAAAGCCCAAGTTGCTGGTTTACTCGTTTGCCTCGGTATATTTTCGCGCGATGCAATTGCGGCTAAAATTGCAGCCGCGATTTTCCGCGACGTGCATTCACCGAGAGCACTCGCGGATGTTTATGCCGTTACGGATCGAGGCATCTGCGACGCATCAGTATGCCATACTTGAATGCACCAACGAATGCGACTCAACTCTGTTTTATTGCCATGTGACGATAATGACAATGACGACCGTTGTGAGAGGATAAAGCGCGACCTGACAATTGTCAGAATCATCATCGCCTATAACCGAACGCGGCTTCATGGAACTATAATAAAGTCGTAAAGTGAGCGAGATCGACCTTTCTAGATGTGCAGCATAACACTATGAAATTTATAGCAATGTTATTGCACGTACGATAAACCGTGATCGCAACATGGAACATTTCGGATTTTTTTAACACGTACGCTATCTCGATGACACACTTTAATAGTGACGGATTACCGGTTTAAGTAAATATAATGATACATTTATATATCATATCATATGTCGTACATAGAATTTTGCCTTTAATTGTAAATATTTTTTGCTTTTTTTTTTTATAAGTTACAATTAATTATATTTAAAGCAAAGAAAAATTAATTTGGATTAATTATAGAAAGAAAAAAATTATATAAGAAGAAAAACACCTAAAAGAGATAATACTGTGACAAGCATTATTGTTTCTAATCAAATAAAAAAAAAAAAAAAAAAAAAAATATTTCTCCTAAAAGAAGAATTCATAGACAAAAGGAGGTGGAGCGCAATTCTGGGACACCCAATGTAACACAAAACGATAAATACCCACAAAAGATATTCTGCCATATAGAATCGCTTAATTTCCTTATCGTTGTTACATTGTAAACATGTCTTTCCGAAGAGGCTTTTACATTTCGGGACCGCGAAAGGGTTATCAGAGTCTCGCACAGCGCGTCGCCGCCGGAAGTTACATAGATTCGTGAATGTATTCAACCTGTCGGCACGGTATCGCTCGTGAAACGAGAGAAAGTAGAAGTTTGGCTGAAACGTATCTACAGCTAACAGCGGTTTCCCAGCCTAAGGCGGACACAATCGAATATTCGAATAGGTAGTCGCTAAATAGACGCGTGCGCAGAAAACAAAAGCAACAAGAACAATATTGTGCGTACACTCGCGCGACTACAGACACAGTGATTAAAAATTGCATAACGATCCCCCGTGTAATTATTAGAAAACTGTGCCGTCGAATATTAGTTTTTACATGTTCTTCGTTTTAATCGAGCAATCGAACAATTAATTAGAGATTTCTAATTTAAAACTGCGAGCAAACAAATCGGGAACTATCGAAATGCAAATTACACTTGAGCGAATGTCAAATGCTACGGAATGTAAAGACGACGACACGCAAAGTGTAGCTACAAATATATATATATATATATATATATATATATATATATATATAAATATAGTGTGAAAAGAATACGGTCGAATATGTAGATTCGTAAAAATTCAGACGTTCACAGAAACGTCAGATATACTGGGTGGCCCATTTTAATACATCCAGTCGAATATCTCAAAAACCAAGCCCGGAAGAGAAAAATGTTTCAGACAAAAGTTGTTTGGTTTCGAGGGGGCCATAAGATGGTACCATTGGTTTAACCTTGGAAAATCATTTGAAGGTCATGTGAAAGTCAACTTTAAAATCTTAAATGGAAACTCCCATTTTTTATTTAGTATTCTTGTAGCTGACATCGAGAGCTTTCCAAAACACTATAATAAAATATTTTTTTATTAAGTACTTTTTGAGTTATTTTATATTTTAATCTGACATCTTTTGATATAAAAAATTAAATATCTCGTAAAATATTTAGTTTTTGATAATCTTACCGTAATACTTCTATGTACAGAATAATGAGACAAATCAATTAGTATAAAAAAAAAATTGTTTTTAAGAAAATTATTTACAATGTATTTTTTTAAACAATTATTTTTTTTTTTTGCACTAATTAATTTGTCTTATTATTCTGTACATAGAAGTATTACGGTAAAATGACCGAAAACTGAATATTTTACGAAATATTTTATTTTTTATATCAAAATATGTCAGATTAAAATATAAAATAATTCAAAAAGTGAAAAAACACTTTATTACAGTGTTTTGGAAAGCTCTCGATGTCAGCTACAAGAATACTAAATAAAAAATGGGGATTTCTATTTAAGATTTTAAAGTTGACCTTCACATGACCTTCAAATGATTTTCCAAGGTCAAACCAATGGTACCGTCTTATGGCCCCCTCGAAACCAAACAACTTTTGTCGGAAACATTTTTCTCTTCCGGGCTTGGTTTTTGAGATATTTGCCTGAGGAGATTAAAATGGGCCACCCAGTATTTTGCTCTTAGAAAAATTTTGTTTTGCAAGATTCGCGATGCAGACTCATTGATGCCCGTCGAAATCTTTTTACCGGTGAAATCTCCAAAGGGTCCTCATCGCTTCTCTCTTCTTTCGCGAAAAAAACGCAATTCTGAAAACCACTTTTACTCTTCTGAGGAAAGCCTGAGAAAGTAGGTCTTGCATACCGTATCGCGAGCGCGGGCTTTCTTTAAAAAATCCGAAAGCTTCGGGCCAACCTCTCGTCCGTGACCCGCGTTATTTCGCGGCATTCGCTTAATTAATTTAGATGGATAAGCGGCAGACGTAAGCTCGCGATCGTTACCGATCGCATTATACTCTTTTTCCTTATCGTCGACTTGCAACCGGAATTAATCGTTGAATATCACGCAAAGATCATCGCGTGTATCCAGGATGTGTTTACGTTGACTTTTATTACTTAACTAAATTCGAAAGTTTTCGTCAAGAAGTCGATAACCGATAGGGGTGTGGAAAATGATATTCGATGCGCACGCGTAAAATCGTAAAGTTATTAATCATTAATATATCAAAATAATTAATTTATGATGACAGGGTAGCATAAAATATTATTTAATGCCGTTTTTCTTTTTAAATTTTCGATTAAAAAAAAATACTAGGAGATCAAGTGCCTACGTCACATACTCATTCATACATTTATTTCTTTTATTTGAACATTCAATCTAATTAATTCCAATCAAATTAATTCTCACGCAATTTTCTCACGATTCTGCGCGCCAAGAATATTTCTCAAAAATATTGTCTCGATTTTTAGGATCAATTTAGCATTGTCTTGGAAAATATCGAACGATGCCGCAATTACTTTATTGATAGAATAGCCGTCCGATATCTCGCCGATACAATCGAGAAAATTTCAAAAATGTACATTACAAATAACAATCGCATCTAGCATCGATGCCAGTATACAAAAATAAGTACCAATATTTTTAATCAATTATTTTGCTCATAATAATAATTTACACATAGAATTTTAGGCAAAAAAAAATATAAAAAAATATTTTATGATGTTTTTAAATAAAATTCAATAAATTATATAAATAAAGAATATTATAAACTTTTATATCAAATCGTAATTCGAAAAGATGTATTAAAAAGTATGATATTTATTCTAGTATATAATAAAATATTTATAAAAATTGACGCGTGTTTTTGTTTTTAATTTCAATAAACATTGATAAGTTTCACTCACTATGATCACATATGATTCGTTAAAGATTATTTCTTGTCAGGCCAAGGAGGTCTATTTATTAAAAATTTTCGCTCAACGCATCGGAAAATTAAGGTCAGTTATTTGCATCGTGTACATGCGTTTGTTGGCCCGGTTACTGATTATTACTATTTGCGTTAATGTCCGCAATAGTGCATTCTAATTGCTGCCTACGTACGTAGCATTCGCGATTAATTAAAGCCGCGACAAGCGGAAGCTTTGCGATAATTCACAGCGTCGTTTGTAAGCGTCGTCCCAAATTTCTTGTCGGATTTTTCCTTTTGAACCGCCGCTTATAATAAGCGGCTCGGCGAATAGCTAACCGGTGCATTTGCATTATTGGGCGTGTCGAGAAATATTGCATAAGCTTCGTCGCACTTTTTAGCTGCTCTTTGGCGAGACAAATATTCCAAAATAACAATGTTCGCTTGATTGCCATCTAATAAAGCATAAAAATATCAGCGCAAGCTTATTCTTGTTTTCCCTTATTGTGTTTTCCATTTCCTTATATCTTGTAAAAGATTTTTCTGAATATTTTTTTCTAATTTTTCTCATCTTTGTAACTTTCTGATCATGACAATAAATATATAATTAATAATTATTTTTATAAGTTTTGACGTAAGAGGAATTGCACGAAGAAATCAACAAAATGTAATCTATTTAATAAATAAGTAATAATATATAACAAATAAATCGAATTTCGAAGCAAAATATTAGCAAATATATTTTCAGACTCATTACGAAAATCATATATTTTTTGCAAAGATGCTTTATTAATTATATAGTAGTAATTTATACAATTTATAAATAAAATAAAATTTGATACGTATCATAACATTAGATTTATTCATTTCACCATGCTACTATTTTCTCGCTATTTGTATCATTGTATTACGAGCTCCAATACGTCAATACGAAAATCGCGTAAAGGTTTTATCTACAAATAAATGTTGCCTCTATATTTCATTATGAAAATCGATCGTAACTATTGCGCGTGGATAATATATAAAACAAAATTAAATTAACTAAGCAACTAATTAAATTTTATTAAGCACGAATGTATTTTATACTAAAAATTTGAAATGAATTATAAATAATACATATTAACGATAAGTTAACATTTGACATAACAAAATAATACATATATACAATTTTGATATCAATTAAAATTATAGCTATTACGTATCAGTTATAGTAATTTCGTTCATTTTATATTATGTTGAATAATGTTGTTTAGAAAAATTTTTAGAGCTTTTTTTAAAAAGATATTTAAACAATTAGAAAAACTGTCCAAATTTAATAAATAAAATTTTGGCAAAAATAAGTAAAAAAGAAAAATTTTAACAATTAAATAATATCACAAGTAACAACAATATTCTGAAAATAATTTCATAATCAAAAAATTAATAAAAATAAGAATATTTCAAATATATAATTTTGAAAACAGAGTTTGCTAAATATATATAAAAACAGTCACAATGGACTAACGCGTAGGCACTTTAAGAGAGTCTCTTGTGTGAATTATGTATTTATTAAGAAGATCCCTCCCCTGCATATTTTCATCAGTAATAAGTAGGCAAAATTGAAGAAATGTAATCTATATATTGTCTTGTATTAAAATACCCATAGCCACGATTTTGTCTGCCTACGATATTGTTTTTGCAAAAAAAGATGTTACAAATTACTATTAATTATAATTATTAATTACAAAAAAGACGCCACAATATCATCGTCATTATACTCTCAGCGTTACTGTTATTCGCAAGAAATTAATATCGGATTTTCCAGGAACGCAATATATAATGTTCGCTAATCTCTACAGCTCTAGCTAAATGTGCCTTTAATAAAACGCATAATTTAAATTAATCTGCGTTTGCAAATTAAAATTGACAATGTTTCAAACAAAAAATTTATCCTGACAGTAACGCTTAATAATTTCAATTTCGATACTATTTCAAATCCAGAGTTTTAATTTTTTCTTAGTACAGACAAATATTTGACTTTAATCTCGATACTTTTGCTGATAAAGATAAAAGAAATTCTTTTTAATCTCGATCAAGAAATGCAAAAAGGACCAAGAAAAAACCAGAACTTCGCTTTCTTTCATGTTTGGTCGAACGAAGCAATTTTGATTAAAATATCTAAACGCGGTCGAATTGTTTGTAGCGTTAAGAATATAACCGCGACCGCACCGATCGCCGCTGCTGCAATCACGCGCGGCTGTTTATTTAGTGAAAAAGAAACGGCGTAATAAACTTCGACAGCCGGCCAATGACGTCAATGATTTAATCGCACATTGCGAATGGATCGGAAGAATCAATCGACAGAAAATCTTTCTCTTCGTTGAAAAGAGAAGTAACATGCATTCTGTGAAAGCTCATGAAATGTGGCGATTATTTTTATATGTTATCGCTTCCTATCCCTAAATCGACTCGATTAAAAACGAATCACGAAATAGATTTGCGAAATCATCAAGAAATACTCTCGTAAATTTGACAAAAAAATTTGGATGCATTTTAACAGAAATTATTTAAAAAATTTAATTTTATCTAACAAAACTATACAAATAAATTAATTACAAATAAGTTTATTTAAAAATGTCAGGTTTAGATATCAATCCGTTTTATCTGTTAGCTCGGAATTTTATCGATAATAATATTATCACAAACAGTGAGATGACAAGTGTGTTTGAGGAAGATTTCACACACAAACATATGAAGATATTAAATTCGAAATGTGACATCTAATCAATAAAATCGAGACATCTAATCAATAAATCTTTCTATTTTGATGAAATTTAACACAAGTTTGTAGAGCAAAGGAAATAACTTTGACGTTTCTCTTGACATATCCAAGCTTAAAAATTTTTAAAAAAATACAATCTCTGTGTGTGTAATATATATTTCAATCTATATAATATATATTGAAAGCGGGCGCGAAAAAAAGAATATTCCACGAAAATGCACGCTTACATATAACGAGAAGCAATTTAAAAAATTGAAAATTTGAAACCAGTATTCTTATCTCCGTTTTTCTTTATCTAGTTTTCGATTTATCCACAAATATTTCTAGTTAGCACTTCTTAAATCGCAGTCTAACAAATTAATGTGTTGCCGTTAATAATTATCACTTTGCCGACCCCGCTTTGTCAAGATTTTCGCGGGCATCCTTCATCCTCCTCGTCTATTTTCGGAACGAACCCTTAGCACGCCTGATGCTCCACACGTTCTCGTTTTCTTTCTAGCTGCACGTCTGCTTTTGAGAGGGCAAAAGAAGGGAAGGCGGTGAGTCGGTGGTCACTTTGAGAGAAAAAAATCTAACTAGGGATAATAGAGATACTCGCATCTCTATATATCTACAAACGTTCCTTACAAACAAACGATTAACTTGCGAACCTAGAATCAATTTACGAAAGTTTTGTATATGCGAGAGATAATATAGATACAATTTCAATTAAATATAAAAAATAAAGACAAAAAGATGATAACCACAAGTACAAAATTGGAAAAGAAGTTATTTTTGAAGCTGTAGAATAAATTTATTTGCACATAATAAAAAGATAGATAAATAGTTATATAAATAGAAAATAAAACTAGAAAAGATAATAAAAAGATAAAAAAAAATAGAAAAAATAGATAATAAAAAAATTGCATTAAGAAAAAGATCAATTTTAAATTGATTAAGAGAATTCGTGTAAAAGCAAAGAAATTAAAAAAAAAAATTATATTAGACTAAAACCAATAAAAATATATGTATGACTCTCATTAAATATCTAAATATAAATATATATAAATATATAATATTATTATTATATTTATACATAATATATATTTTTTATTTTGCGACATACATTTGACATGAGATTAATAAATTTTTATATTATAAAGATTTATTATAGTCTCGTGTCAAATATATTGTTTATATTATAAAGATTTATTAGTCTCATGTCAAATGTATGTCGCAAAATAAAAGCGATAAAATTTCCATAATTTTTGTCTCACGTTAAGATAATTTGCATAGTTGCTGCTGTTAACTGGCGAGACTTATTAATAATCGCATGCGAAAGAGCTGAAATAGCTTTTACGAGTTTCCATCGTTTTTCTCTCAGGCACCAGCTATCGGAATCAATCCTATTTGTAAAGTTAACTGAAGCTAAAGGTAAATGACCATTTGCAAGTATATTTATACAACCAAGCTGCTTCATCGCAAGCTATCCGTAATAAAACAAACTTCAAATTTCAATATACTTGCTCAACTTCATTATATCTTACAGCTTAATCTCTAATCCTCAGTAATGTGAATCGGGTATAAAAAGATTTCTATTTAATATAATTCTAAATTTTTCCTTTTCTTGTAATCTTTATCAATTTAATTTATTTCATAGATAATGCATATTTATTTATTTATTATGCATAATTATATGTCTGATAAACTTATTAACAAATTCATCCACTTTATGAATTAACAAACACGAATCGAATAAATTTTAAAAATTAGATAAATATGTAAAATTAAAAATTGCAACCATCTTAAAGTAAAATCTGACATATAACATTAAATTCCCCAAAATATTCGAAAAAATTAATTGTAAAGCTTTGAATAAGGCATCAAACCGATTTCAGCGTATTTTATCATACTCTAGTAAAATTTTGTCTGCGTTATCAATGTTTCGTTTATACTCCACTTCCGGAAGATATAACCTAACCCAAACCCATTTTCAGTTTTAAAAATAAAATTGAAGACATGACACAAAAATTCATGTAGTTACATATTTAAAGCTGTTAACGAACTGTGAGAAATAGGTGAAATCGATTATTGACAAAATATCTATGATACCATATACCTATATCCCGTAAATGTAAACAAATACTTTTTCCATGTATACCCTACAACAAATACGCAAACTTCACATTTCCTAATATTACTTTACAATAGCATTAAATTTAGCCGAGAGGGAAAGCATTAAAGCTGTCAAACTTTAATCTGTCATATCTTCTAAAAGGAATGCTTTCCCCCACTTTTCTCTCGCGGCGAATTACTCAGAGGAACCTCCCCTAGACATGTGTCTAAGTGGCGATAAAATCGATGAGGTAATAATCTTTTATGCGTATTTACCTAAAAAAGATTCTCTTCTTGGAGCGGCAAAAACTTTTGGCGGATATAACACAATCGCGATTAATCTGACATTATATTGCAAATTTTCTTTTCTGCATAATGTAAATAATATCCAAAATATATGATCCGTACAAAATTAATAGTGACTACCTTTCATTTCCTCAGACTTTCACATTGATCCCATAAAATTTTAGATAAGAATTCAGTACGTTTTGATGTATTATCACCTGCTATCATCGATTTGTTACCGCTATTTCAGTGAGAATAATCGCAGAGGCTGAAAATCATAGAATACGTAATGAACAATTGTGAAACGTCGCGAATCATGGAAATAAGCAGAATAATGGCAGCGATTCGTTGAATAGTCATACTTGCATCATTCCTTCTCAACCTTGTTAGTTCTCCTAATCTCTAAGAACAATTCGGAATTTGTAATTCTTAGATTCAATTAATCTTAGTACTCTGCGTTGATACCACTGCTTCACAGCAGTAAAATCTACAAAGATTTCTCTAAGGCAAAGATCTATCGGGAAAGAAAAAGAATTTCTGTATCGAACTGTACAAAAAGACTTGATTTCCAAAATATTACTCAATAACATTGGAATACCCTATACGATGCTTAAGATTTTATTATGATGCACGAGACGCAACACCGAGATCCCGAAAGCGTCACGAGAAGGAACAATACCAAGCTTCCAACGTCGATATGGCGATAAGGAAAGAAACCTGATGAAAGATCCATCGCTGTCCGAGAGCTAGAATCGGAACAAACGTGTCCATGCATATGTAGATGCGGCTGCATCTGCAATGCAGATCTACGCGGCATCGGCGAACCGACCTTCGCGAAATCAAACGATTCGAAACTTTGTAATTTCGCATATAAGACAATTTAAAAAATTATAAAACGGATTGAAAAAAAGAGAGAGCATAAAAAGACAGAAGTATTGCTTGTAATATGTAAATTAAATTAGAATTCTTAATCCTGAATGAAATCCGAAAATAATCAAATTTTCTATTTCATTTATAATATAATTATCAATTTTCATTTATGAAACTACTATTCACTACATAGCTATCCTGCAACCATTAAAAATACGCTTGTTTATAATTTTTATAAATGATTTTTAAAAATTGCATTAATACAATATTTTCAAAAATTCGTTTCTATATAATTAAAAAATCTATGAAAAGATTCTCAATCGAAATAAATTTCTGCAATATAAAGCGAAATATAATAAATTACGTATAGATAAAATAATAATATTTAAAAAAGAAACATAATAAATAATATTAAAAATAAAATCATTAATCTTCTCTTCTATTCAATAATATTTACTTCTTAAAAACAAATTTCGCTCGACGATATAATTTCGCACAAGTCGGAATAAATTCTATCATTCGATTTATAACTGCGACCTAAATCTTTTTTATTCGTAACATGGTGTATTCTCGCGAAATCAAACCCACAGAAAAGATTTAGGAGATTCGCAGCCGACTTCCTTTTTCGGCTAGCCACGATGCCATCTTTCTTGTCCGCGAGATTCATCCAAACGCGTCGTCCATGTCTACTTAAATCGTCCCAAGCGTATCGGCACGAGCAAAGTGGAGACGCATAAACGTACACGTGTGGAAATAAATCGTTCGTTCGTGTACGCGTGAGAGAGATTTAAAACATCACTTTCGCCTTTCGGAATAAATCTCACTCGCACATTCGTTCGCGAGTTCTCGTAAAAATATATATATATATATATATATATATATATATATCTCGAGCGAAGGATGATATTCCGCCTGAGAGACTATGAGTAGACGCAGGGTTTCACGCGAAAATCGAGGCGATGATCTTTTCCTTCTCTATCTTTCGAAACAAAGCGAATTCCTTTTATGGATCGATCGATACGCTGCCGAAATGTCGATGCTAAAAATGGTAATCGTGTCACGGGAGCGAAGCAAATGTGCGAGAATAACCGTTCATGTTTATTCATGATACTATAAGAAAGTTTCTAAGAAATCGTGAAAAAGATGATCTGCTTCTCACATTAAAAAAAAAAAATTAAATTATTCAAATGATTGTTATATTATAATGTAGCTTAAATAAAATAAAATTTCTTTAATAATAATTGTGATTCCATTATGAAGAACATTTGATTGTCGAAACTATAAAAATTATAAAAAAATTATAGATTTGTTTTTTTTACACATTTTTCGTGCATTATAATAATTGCAATAATAAATTGTTTTATTAAATTTTAATCGAAAATACATAATTCAATCTTTTCTGAATTTCATGATGAATGCAGGGCTTTCGAGGAGAGTCGCGCAAAGTTAAAGGAGTAAAGAAAAATGTAAATTTTTTAAAATAATTTGTTTTCCTTTTTTCCCAATGATATCGGTTCGTGAAGCGATGATGTTTGGTTAAATAGTCACAACTGTGCCACGGGAACGAAGTTACGGACTACACGTGGGTGAAAATAAATCGTCCGACTTGTGGGAACGACGATGCGAAACGAGCTAACGTGTCATCGACTGCGACCCGAGTGGGACCCGCCGCTTCCTCCCTGTAATGGAAGAAATATCTTCGAAACGTCGATATTGGGGGAGGATACGAAAACTGCGAGAGTCCCTCGCCTTCGAGAATGTCGGTCGTAATTTATATACTCGGTCCGTAGCTAATCATCTTTGATATTGTTGTATAAAGGTCAACTCACGTACGTTGTGCAAATTCTTACTAGGCTGATACTATTGATATCGTTCTAAAAAAATCAGGTGAAGCTAATAATTGACTGGCATTGCAAATATGACTGCCATATGTTTATTATAAATACAGATTGCAGTCCATTTTCAATCTTAATATATGTAAATGCTCTAAAATTTATTGTACAGGGAAAGAGACAGAATTGCAGAGATCTTCGATCTTATTATTATATGATTTTGATCAATGATGATAAAATATGTTACGCGGCATGAATTTAATATAATATTTTTTATTAGACAGTTATAGATTATATTGGATGATTGCATAAGTTCGTGCCCGATTTTCATAGATGGCATTAAATTACTGCATGGCGGAGTTCTATTGTTTTCGTGTGGTAATTGTTGCTTACACCGAATAGATGACGTTGTCTTATGTCAATTTAGCGTCAGACATTGTTCAGATAAGTCCATTTGTGCATAAGAGAAATCATTAAACATGGAGAACGAAACGGTGCATTTGCGGCATGTAATGCTATATGAATTTCGGAAAGGCGTGAGTGTTGGGATTGCACAAAAAAATATTCAAAGCGTTTATTTGGACCGCGCTCCTGCTCTCCGAACAGTCAAAAAGTGGTTTGGCAGATTTCGAAATGGTGATTTCAACATGGAGGATCAACCCCGCTCTGGACAGCCTTCTGGCATTGATGATGACATTGTGCATGCCTTAGTGGAAAGAAACCCAAGGATTACAACTGAGGATATTGCTGAGAGGCTGAACATCGATAATTCAACCGCTTTTCGTCATTTAAAAAAGCTTGGATACATTTCCAAGCTTGATACCTGGATGCCGCATCTCCTGACTGAAAGGAATAAGCTGCAGGAAAACTGCAGGAGTCGCAATGGGAAATTCTGCAGCACCCGCCATATTCTCCAGATATTGCGCCTTCAGATTTTTATCCGTTCCGGTCTTTGCAGAATAGTTTAAATGGCAAGAATCTCAATTCCGAGGAAGCTGTCGAAAACCACCTTACAAACTTTTTTCGAGAAAAACCAAGTTCTTTCTTCAAAAATGGAATCGACAAGCTTATAGATCGTTGGAAAACCATTGTAGAAAAGAATGGAGACTATATAATTGATTAATAAAAGTGTTATCTCTAAAATATAATCTATTGAAGTTTATATTTAAATCGGGCACGAACTTATGCAATCACCCAATATTATATTTCATAATATCCACATTTCTACTGAAATTTGTACGAGATAGACATTAGCATAAATTCTCTTTTATTGAATTCCATTCCTCTTTTGGGATACAGTAATAAAAGCTCTGGCGATCTGCCTTGTTAGCGACTTTGTTATGAAGCGGCCCTGAGGCAGCAAAGCGAGTTTTTAGTCCAAAGACAACATCCAGAAGTATCGATATTTAGAATGTACCAGAATAAAGTATGCTTCTCGTGTGAATAGTAACGCAGCTATTTGTAGATGCGCGTCGTACACGTGAGAAGAAGACGATAACGTTTTGAGAAGTGCCGTACATAAAATTATTATGTATAAATACGCCAAGATATTGTAAGATAAATAATTTCATATGAAAATTAAATTTATATATATATATATATATATATAGGGTGGGGCATTTATATTGAGACATCTAAATATCTAAAAAATAAAGCAAGATAGAAAGAAATGTTTCGGACAAAAGTTGTTCGGTTCTAAGGAGTTCATAAGATGGTGCCATTAGTTTAGCCTTGGGTGGAGGCGCTTCGGAGATTTCAATGTTAATATTGTTTTTTTTTAATGAAAGCACCCCAATTTTTTTACATAAATCAATTCCTTGCAATATTCTGCATAAAAAGTTATAGAAGTATGAAGGCCAAAAGTTTAATAGTTTTTACAAGATATTTTATGCTTTATTTTATTACTTTACTTCGACATAATTTTACATAAACTATAAAAATCTATAAATATCTAAATAAAATTATTTATTTTGCAATAATGTTACCTTAATATTTTAAGCTCAAAAAATGAGAGACATCAATTGGTGTAAAGAAAATAAAACTCAAAGTCAAACTAATGGCACCATCTTATGACCCCCTTAAAACCGAACAACTTTTGTCCGAAACATTTCTTTCTATCTTGCTTTATTTTTTAGATATTTAGGTTTCTCAATATAAATGCCCCACCCTGTATATAACAAAAGTAATTGATACAAAATGTATCCAAAAAAAAAAAAAAAAGGAATATATGATCGTAATATAAAATTTATTTAAAATTTATGAATATATTAGAGTTTGGGAAAATTTCTTACAATTACGTATGTACAAATTAAAAGATGTCTAAAGTGCACTCACCCTCTGCGCCTTTCGCTTGTCAGCGCGTTGATTTTGATGATATATTCTGCTGAAATTACTGACGATAACAGGTACCGGTAAAGCGATCACTAGGACACCGCTCAAGGAGCATACACCCCCGACGATTTTTCCCGCAATCGTTTTCGGAACCATGTCACCGTAGCTGAAACAGATAAAAAAAATTTTTTTAAACCAATTGCTCCATAATATATGTAACATATTAAAATTTTAAATATCATTACTGAAATTTATACATATTTTTAATTACTTATTCTTCCAATAATATATATTTTTTCCTGTTAATATCAAAACATTTAGAAAATCATGTTTTAATAAAAATCGAGTATTCTAACATTTTAAAATACAACCGTGTTAAAAGTTTATAAATCGTTCAATTAACAAAATTGCAGAATTTCAAAGTCATTAAATTTATAAATTCTAGAAAACGAGAAATTTGAATAACTTTATATTAAGACATTGAGTGAAAAATCTAGAAAAATTTTTCTGAAATTAAAATATATTTCTATGTACAATATAATTCCAAGCAAATATCATACATTGCGTAACAGAAAGATTTTTAAACTCGTGCAATCTTATTCATTTATCATGCATAAATTCCAAGCAAATCTTATGTTTCGCGTAAGAGAAGGATTTTCACAAACTCCTAGTCTCATTTATCTTAAGATATTCTATCTTCCCAACAAACAGACCACTTCACGCAACGGAGATACATTCGCGAAACATTGTTACAGGCATTGTTAGCGACACAAAATGACGACGATTTAACCAAACGATCCGGCCAAATGTTCAGAAGGTACGATGAAATTATGTATAACCAACGTTATTGCTCGCGTCGCAGCGAGAGAAATGGGAGAATGTGGATAATTCACGGCGTGCTTGTGAAGAATTCAACTGTAAAAGGTACGGTCCGTCCTCGTTTCTCAACCGTGCGAATGTCCGCCCGTAAAACTTTTCCACGGTTACACGTGACTCGCTACATATCTGACCCACAAGGTTTTTAATAGTCCAGCTCCATTTACATATTTACCGTATATCGGATAGCGTAAACACACGGTCGAACAAATACAGCGAGCCTGTAGCTATCTGTTTAACTTGTTCTCATGACGAGTTTGCGACGTGCTTGAACATTTGCGTTCCGCTAGGATTGCGGCGACGATGCGAAAATGCGAGCTTTTTTCTCAAGAGTAGAATGCTTATGATTTTCTGTTGTCTTTTCCACATTAGTGAAAATTTTACTATTAAACGGATCATATAAACATCGCTGTAATTGTAATATACAGGATGTCCCATTTTAATCTCCTCCGGCAAATATTTCAAAAACCAAGCCCGGAAGAGAAAAATGTTTCAGACAAAAGTTGTGTTTGGTTTCGAGGGGGCCATAAGATAGTGACAATGATTTGACCTTGGAAAATCATTTGAAGGTCATGTGAAGGTCAACTTTAAAATCTTAAATAGAAATCCCCATTTTTTATTTAGTATTCTTGTATCTGACATCGAGAGCTTTCCAAAACACTATAAGAAAGTATTTTTTGATTAAGTACTTTTTGAGTTATTTTATATTTTAATCTGACATATTTTGATATAAAAAATTAAATATCTCGTAAAATATTTAGTTTTTGATAATCTTACCGTAATACTTCTATGTACAGAATAATGAGACAAATCAATTAGTATATAAAAAAAAATTGTTTTTAAGAAAATTATTTACAATGTATTTTTTTAAACAATTATTTGTTTTTTTTTTGGCACTAATTAATTTGTCTTATTATTCTGTACATAGAAGTATTACGGTAAAATTATCGAAAACTGAATATTTTACGAAATATTTTATTTTTTATATCAAAATATGTCAGATTAAAATATAAAATAACTCAAAAAGTACTTAATGAAAAAATACTTAATTATAGTGTTTTGGAAAGCTCTCGATGTCAGCTACAAGAATATTAAATAAAAAATGGGGGTTTCTATTTAAGATTCTAAAGTTGACCTTCACATGATCTTCAAATGATTTTTCAAGGTCAAACCAATGGTACCATCTTATGGCCCCCTCGAAACCAAACAACTTTTGTCTGAAACATTATTCTCTTCCGGGCTTGGTTTTTGAGATATTTGCCGGAGGAGATTAAAATGGGACAGCCTGTATAATCATAAAATTGAAATGTCTCTCTTTCGAAATATTTGATAGAGATAAAAATTGAATGTTTGAAAAGAAAATTTATATCATCAGCCAATTAACATAAAATATTATTCTAAATCGTATATAGATAAGCAATAGCGTATATGTATATTTATCTTATAAAAGTAAAAGAACCCTTTATTTCTCTCCTTCCAATCTATCGCGAATCTCTCATTTACATGGTAGCTCTATATCTAAAGAGATATAAACATTGTGTTTTGAGTTATTTCGTGTTTAAACTTATTGACGAGTTATATTAAACATCTCATTTTGTTCTTCAATAATTCCTCATACGCAAAATATTTCCTATTGACAGTCTCATCTTTTTACACTGATTCCCACATGTATTTCATAATTTGTTTTATGCATTTTCCACTAATTTTATCTTACCGCAATATATATTTTTGAAACTCGCAGCTGCGATAAATGCTGACGTGCAAGTTTAAGAAATGATACGATAAAGCAAAGAATTGAGTTTTAAAACTTGAAACTCCAAGATTTACAAAATTTATCGCAACCAAAATTAATCGAAGGATTTCTATCCTATTATATGTCAAATCTAACATTAAAAGTTTTATATGTTCGTATCTAAAATCTTATGAGGTATATTATATCTCATAAATAAAGAGTTCTTTTACTTTTATCTTAAATTTAACATATATAATAGGATGTTTATATAACTACAATATTTATTTGATCTGTGAATTCTTCGTTTTATCTCGCTTATTCAAAAATGCCAGAAAGAAAAAGAATGTCGGTACTTGACACGTCCTACAAAAATTGATATGAAGAGAGAATTATATTATTATTGAGGACACAGAAACAATATTATACTGTGCACAGTGGCAATCGTTTATTCCGCCGACATGCTTTACTCGAGAGATCAAACGATGGCTGGAGCATGAAAAAGGGAGAGCCGAGGAGCCGAGGATAAAATGAAGTGTAATGGATCGCACTCGACAGCTACAGATCGTTCCTTTTTCCAGCGAATTTCTCGGGTCGCACGCAATTTTGGGTTGTGACGGAGCAAAAGTAAAGGAAAGCTTCTGCAAACGACGTGCTTGTAGAAAAAAATATTCTCGCTAAAAATGATCGATCGCTCAATATCCTACGTGAAATTATCACAAAAAATCTGCCTATTTATTATGTCTTATATTATTAGAAAAGAAATATGTAAGCTTAAAATCCTGATAGTAAAATGATTGTTGACTCAATTTCACTAGAAAATTTAATATCCTTAAATTTTAAATTACATAAACTTTATAAAATATAAAATTCCTAATTATTTTCCATAAAAAAAAAAAAAGATACAAAAATTCAAATTTTAGAGTTTTAAATTTAATATACTCTGTGAAATCTTTTTATAAAATTTATTTCAAAAAAAAATTACGTTTTGCTAAAAATATAGATAAAAATACTAAATATTTTCCAAATTCTCAAACACTTATGTGTGAATTAGATTGAATAAATATACGAGCACACTCGCAGTGTATGGCTGTTTTTATTGCCAGTTTTACGTAAGTAACTTCCTATAATGCACAATTAATTTTATATCATATTATTTTGCCAACTAATCAATTTTATAAACAAATCTGTTTTTCTGTTGCATATACAATATAATGTCGATACCCGTCTCTATCAGAAGTACAGAAAAGAGTGAAAGTCGATCCGAAATTGCGGGTTACAAACTTTCTCCCGAACTCAGTTTTCCCGGTAGGCAATAATTTTTCCGCACTCTATGGTCCCCGGGGTCCATTCCTCGACCCCTGATTTACGTTTCCCACGGACTTTTATAGCGACCATGAAACTCGTCCTGGCGGGATCTCACCTGATGCTTGCCTTCTCGTATTTCACGCACGTGATATTACACGTGATGTTATCGATCCTTCTCCTTTTCCGCGCCTTTTATTTATTTAACAAATAATCTTTCATGCCAATTACTATTGAACTATCAGAATTTTTTATTCTTTCCTTGGCTATAGAAAATATATCTTTCACGCGAATAAATATACTTTTTAGTGTAAATAAGCTAGAAAAATAATACACATTAAAATTAATAAATATATTTATAGAGAATCTAATAATAAAAATACTATTATTTGACAAAAAAAAATAATAGATATTAAATGTATATTAAAAATAATTAATACATTAATTGATTCTAACACTGCATTAAAAAAGAAAGATGAGAATATTCTGAAATGATAAGAAATTCTGTATGATAAGAAATAATAATATAATAAACTCATTATAAAAAGATATAAAAATATGTGCATAACAATTAATGTGTTTTAATGCAAATCTTTTATGCGATAGAGGAAATAATTTAAAATAAAAATTCACGAAATTAAATTTATTTAGTTGCATAAATTATACAATAAACATGATTTAAGATTCTTTTTGATCTTAAAGAGGATTAAAAATGTAATAATAGGGAAAAGTTGGATAAAACCGGATAGGCGGGTCAAACCGGGTACCTCTGTTTTTTTCGTAATAAGTGTTGCTATTTATGGCTAACTTTTGTCAGTAGTTGTAGATTGGCGTCATCATTATTTTAAAACAAACCGTTTTTTAATAGAGGTTCAAAGTTTTTAACCCTCAAAAAATCGATATCAAGGCAAGAATCAAATTGTCGGGCATTTTTTCTATATAGGGCATCTGTTTCGGTAAATGCAGCAATGTATTTTGTGCATATCAGAGAGTATTAGTTTGAATCAGCACTTTGTACGCCGGAATAAACAACCACCGTATTTGTTACTTTCCTTGTGTTGGGGCAAAATCGGGTATTTACACATCTCATGTAATGAAAAGAGAAAGAACTGTTATCCCAACTTTGTCTCCCTACAAGAAACAGTTGGAAACGCAAACTGACACTTGGAAAAGAAAGCTTTTTGAGACCCCTAAAATTAAAAAGTTAAATAAGGAAGTCTGTGATTTTTGATCAATAGAATACATCTTTATATATTTGTATTTTAATTAAATTAAATCTAAATTTTATAATTACACAGTGTTTTGCATATTTTTAAATGGGTATCAGGTTTTATCCTACAAGTAGGATAAAATCGGGTACTTTGACCTCTTTACAAAATCTTGTTATTCTTGGCAACCAAAAAAAAATTTTTTTTTTTTTTTTCGGTAACTAGTTTTATTTTCTTATAGTTTAAGGTTCACTAAAGACTACTAAGGTCGACGAAACTTTTCTCACTCTCAGATTTTTTGTAGAAAGACAAATTGAAAAAAGTATCCGGTTTTACCCTACTTTCCCTTATATATTTTTACGTTATTTCTATGTATATACATTTGTAGAATATAAAACTGCTTTCTTTTGTTCTATAATTATAATATACGATTAAAATAGACAAATATCAAATGTAGGGGATTAAAAGTGGCAGGGCGCACGAGTTCAAGGCAAACGTTGTCGAGTCGAGCCGATGCAGACTGACATTTTACTTGTCAATGTAGCCGGGACACGCGACGGTAGCGAGTTTAGAACCGGCGAAAACGTAGAATTAATGATCTATATTTAGACAAGCACGCCTTGGGCGGTCGCCCGAGCAGCTACCTGGGCTTACCAGATCGAATTTGCAGTTAAATCATACATAACTATTGTCAAATTAAATAAAGAAGACTTAATATCCCACTTTTAAAAATTATATATAAAATTAATCTATATTAATCTTAATTATTTAAGATTAAATCGAGTTTATTAATTTCTCATAGGCTTTCTAATAAGTTATATTAAAGATTTTTGAAGATAACAAATGAGAGAAGCTTCAGATTCTTCCTATAACATGATTTAAAAAAAATATAATATGCGATTGATTTAAATAATTTTTTTACTTTTTCGAACAATTTAAAAAACGTTTTCTTTAATAAAAATTTCTAAAATTTATTTATGACATCTATTATCAAATAAACAAATAAAGACAAAATTCTATTATCTATTTTTCCAGAATTTAATTTATATAAATATTAAAATTCATATTTATATAAAGATTAAAATTATCCTATTTCTCTATTCAAATTCCTAAAGCTTATTGTTTATGGGAATAAACTTACAGTCATCTCTACGATATTATTATCTAGGAAAGCTCGCGAATTCAAATCGGCCAAGAAATCTAAAGATAAAATAGAAACCGGAGAACATACATCTAACATTTTATCTAATAACTTTTATCACATTTAAAATTAACTTAAACTTTAATAAGTGCGATAGAAATTTTCTACAAACTTTCATGGAATTTTTTGATAGATACTCCAGTTTTAATTTTTATATGAAGTTTTAAAGAAACGTTTTTATATAAACATAGAAAAAACGTAAGAAAAAAGAAATAATATCGCAATGAATTTGTGTCAGGTATCATAATAAATTTCAACTCGCGAAGCACGCGCTGGTTTAACGAAGATAAAACTTTTTTGTCACAACAAATATCTTCTGAATACCACAGGGTGTCTGTGAATTAGTAAAGTTCGCGCAGACTACATGACGTCGTTGTCTTCACGATTTTTCCTTAACCCGTTTCCCCGATTATTAGAACGGATATATAGAACGCAAGGAAGTACAATTCATAATTTATGCGTATTAAATAAAACAATTATTAGCAATCTATATCATAATCTAGCAAAGAAGAAGGAGAAATACTTTAAAATATTAAAGCAGAAGAAAGTATTAATTTAATATATATCCTTCTTCCTTCTATATACATATATATAACTATTAAAATAAAATAATCAATAAATAAAATGTCTTTCCCTCTCCCGTTTTACATTGATCAGAAAAAATAAAATTATACGTTTGTAAATTTTTTTCTTATAAAGTTAAGTGTACAGTTATTTGTACATTTTTTCTTGAAGTCATCGAACATTTATAGTTTATAAATGAAAGAAACTATTTTTCTATTTTTTTAAAGAGATATAACATTGAACACTTTGTCAGCAAATGATATATCTTTCTCTTTAAATCTTTTGGATAATATTTTGTTCATATTAGCACATAGCTACAATATCAAAATATAATAGAAGGAAGAAAGAATTTTACGAGAGAAGATCTGGAAAGCCTCGGGGTATAAAACGATACGCTTGACATCGCTGGTTTCTGTGTGAAAAGTATTAAATTGTTTTATTTTTCAACATACTGACAGCAAAGAAGATACATACTGCGAGTCAAGTAAAAAATACGCGATCTTACATCACAAATCCAGCAATATTCGATGACTTCGAGAAAAATGTACAAATGTTACACGACTCCGCTTTATCGGCTTGGTAGTCTTGAAGTGTATTTCCGTAACGTGAAAAGTATTTTCATAACGAATCATTTGGAGAAATAGGATCAATTAAACCAATTATGACATTGTAATTGTGTTTTTATATGATACAATCATCCCTTCTGTTAAGATTTCAAGTAATATCTATAAAATAACTATTCTTTTTACCAATTTTTTATTATAATGTACTGTTTATGAATGAAAAATATCGTACAATTATAATTTTATATGTATAAATTAAATTTATATTATTTTGCAAAAAGTGAAAAAAAAATAAAAAATTTAATTATATAAAAAGCAATATAATAATTAGTAAACAAAGAAATGAGAAAAAAATCAATGAAAAATATATTTGATCTGTCAAAAGCGATGCAATTATATCAATTTTAATGCATTATTAATACAGAGAAAAAAATATACATGAATTAGTAATATATATTTAATAAAAGATTTCTTTTTTCAAGCCTGAGTTTGTTCAATGAATTTCCTCGAATAGATTTCAGTTGAAATGTGGATTTTAGTAAAACTCGATTTTTCTTTCTGAATATTCCATAACTTTGATTTACGTTGGCAATCATGAATATGCTTCTAACACAATCACGTTCATCGCGTTGTAGCGACCACGCATGATCGCACCCTTTTCTTACCTTGCGTCATTGTTTAACAGTCATAACAGTCATAACTACTTCTATTTTCAAATAATATTCGTAAAGTAAAAGGAACGTGATAAAGGACTGTGTACCATAAAATTTTAATATTATATTATTATACTTATATAATAAAATAAATAAAATATAGCAATGGTACAATATTTTCCACTCTAGAATAATTCAGTTATAAAATCGAAAGACAAACTTGTAATATAATAACTTCCATTAACTAAATGCATATCAGTGTTTTATTTTTAATAAAAATTTATTTATTTATTTATTTATTTTTTTAATCAAAACGTTTACAAATAATTTATCTCTATAATTGAAACATTTTCGTTAATTATTAATTATTAGATTACATTTTCGTTAACTACTAATTGTATAGATAGGTTAACATTTTCGTCAATTACTAATTAGTAACATTAGTTTCATTTATATAATTTTGTACATTTATATAATTTTATAAAAAAACTTTATTAAATATAAAAATGAAAATAAAAATAAATTAGTTTATGTAAATCTATATAATAACACCGTTCAACAAAAACTGAACTTTTTTTCGAATACCGGAACGGGACTAGTCGTTTTTTATAGCTTTTTCGACGCCGAACATGAATTCGGTTTCGAAATTGCTCCATCGCGTCAGAATTTTGAGAAATTTGCAATTAAAGTTGCAAAGAAGGGCTATTGTGTTTGTAATTACAATACTGTATAAATTTCCATTGTTCGTCGTATCTTGTAATAATATTTCTGGTTAAAGTAGAGTCAAAAATATCCATATAGTATGCTTATCAAAACGTAATCGAAAAATTAAAGAATCACGAAAGCCGCGTACAACAAAGTCCTAATACACATTATTGTAGTGACAGTAATTTTGTTTGGCACAAAGGGATCACATCGAACTGCTATTTCGATTACTATGTGTAAACTGTCAGACTTCCAACCGGTCAATAACTGGTCGATTTGATCACAAACAAACGAATCTATATTTACAGTGAGACGATCGGCCGCAGCCCCAACATCGCTATTATATCATCGTCAAACAAAGCGACATTTTCGGGCCACCCAGTATACCGATAGGTACCGCGGACAGCGACTCTTGTTGCCGAGATGCAACGTACTATTAAAAGACGAATCACCGGCTTTCCACATTGGCTGCAAAGTGTTTGCGTACCTTGTCTGAAAATAAAGCGCATTCTCGTTCTAACTCGCAAGATGCGACCGTCGTAATAGCTTCAACAACAAAGGCGTAGACAAAGATGAGCACGGCAACGCATACGCGGGTTTAAACAATAATCGACGATATTGTGATAAGAAATTTTTCTACGATAATGAGTATAATTAAAAAATGCATAACATCTGTTATATGCAAGAAGAATAGCTAGAAGAATTAGATAAAAGTAAAAAAACATTAGATAATGGAGTGGTATGTAGAAGATAAGAATAACTCAAAAAGTATATAAAATTATTCAATTAAAATTCTGTTGTCATTCGGATGACGCTCGATCGTTAAACGATCTGACAAATATTGAGTTGATATGACATAAATACAATATTTCACGATAGATGAAAATCTATCATAAAGAAAATTTTTTCTATACGAGAGTTTTAAGCGCGCTTTTGCAGCTATTTCTGAATTAATCGATATACAGAATGTCCTAGAAACGGCGAGAATTTTTTGCCCAGAAAGGGAGAACTATTTACGAATCAGCTATGTGCAATAAAGTTTGATTGACATGAACTCATAATCCTTTTTAAATTAATCAAAACATATAAGAGACAAATACGATATAGTATACAAGATATATCACATTTCCCAAACGCGCCATAAGAAAAGATTCTATTATTTGTATCTGGCATATCTTTAAAACACATAAAGAGATTACTGAAACATTTTTTGTTTATTAACGTAAAACAAAAAAAAAAGAAATTTGTGAGACACTTATATATATGCGTTATATATTTTCTGTAATATAAAAAAATGAACTTTTTTTTTCTACTCTCTCGATACAACGTAACGATATAATATTTTTATTCACACACATATATATATATATAATTACACACGGACATTTTTTTGTAGATATTTTTTTCAAATTAATATCAGCCGAATAAAAGCTTTCATATAATAGAAAAGGATTTATCACATTACGATGATTCAACGGAAATTACAATACCAATGGAAGACGCAACTGAAAAGCAAAACCGTTTATTAACATCCCTTCCCTTTTCCATAAATAAGCGAACGGACTTAACAGTAAAATATAATTCAATACATTGACCTTCTTTACTAGATATTCCAGCAATGCTTATTTATCTCGCAACGCACAAATCCAAAATTGCGCTATATGACCTAACATCAATATATTTTTACTTTAATCTAAAAATTTATTTATTTATTTTGTTTTCCTGTAAAAGAAATAAAAAAACGTTATCAATATAATATCGTCGACCAGAGTTACAAAGTATCGGAAAAATTGACGTGACAATTTTATAAAACGATCGTTTCGTACGTAAAGAACGATCGAACAAATATAATTCTGTATTCGTTTCTCTTTTTTTTTTTTAACCCATCGCTTGCCGTCGCGTATCCGTTTATATTTATTCGGCACGCGAAGCAGAGTAAGGAGTAAAAGAGGAGATAGAAGAGAAGATTGGCTCGACATAGGCTGGCACCTGTCTGCTTGTACCGACAAGCGGATTTAGCATCGGGTCTAGGTGACCTGAGGCTGTTCGCCGCGAATCCACACCTGCGCCTCCGTAAAGATTATTTCAGCGCTCGCGAGCGGAAGCATAAAAATTCGCGACAAAACCTACTTTAGAAGATAATTGACAGCGATTTTTTAATTTCAAAGCAATGAATATAATTACGATTTGCTCTCTCTCTCTCTCTCTCTCTCTCTCTCTTAAGAATATCACGGTAGGGTAAACTAGAATTGAAATTCTTGAAAATAAAGATTCTCAAATAAAACAATGTACTGATTTTATAAAATAGTTAATAAAGATAGTTTCCATTTTTTATAAAATTTTAAGAAATTAAACAAGCAGTTACCACCCTTTTTTTAAGAATTATAATTTTCCAATACCGATGACAAAAGATGTATTTTTATATAAAGACAACGTTCTTTATATCTCTCAACATATAAAGAGAAAATTTATCTCTTAAAATATCGTTAACATAATTTTATTTTATCAGCTTTTGTAATATTTCGGATTAAAAATTCGGATAAAAATCGAAAGTATAATGATATGTATAATATGTGAAACCGTCTTGCAATGTATCCTAATTCCATCTGTCACAGTTGCCTAACTTTAGAATGTTATAAGCTCCATCATACAAAGTTCCTGATTAATCAGATAATGCGGTCCACCGCGGAAAGACGATTTCAACATCGATTACGACGATCTATCATATCCTAATTGCAAGTTCAAGGAAATTCAGTTAATGTGGATCTCTATTAATAATCGTTTGACAAGAAGAAAATCTCGCAATTTTCATCAATTGCCATTGTAAAGTGCATTCAATATTAATCGCTACGTTCTTGAAAATTATTTTATATTAATTTTTTCAATTAATAATATTAATTCTATTAATAATATCAATATTAATAATAATACATTTGCATTGCCAAAAAAAAAAAAAAAAGATTTATTGACTTGAAATTTAAAAAAAAAAGATAAACAAATTCATAGAGAGAAAAAAGCAAAAAAATATGTTATATGTGTATTTGTGTGTATGTGTTCAAATCTATATAAAAAAAGTAATTAACATACAATATAAGAATTGATAATTCGAGCGTAAATAATTTTCTTTAAAGTTAATAAAAATTTCTGCCCATCGAGTGGCATAGATCATGAGATCGAGTAATAAAAGAAGGGGATGATTTTATCCCCACATCATTCGCAATGGCGTATAAAGTCCTATACGATAAAAAATATATTATAGATGGAAATGAATTTCTACCATAAAATTTATAGATCAAGATTATTATTCTAATTTTATTTCTCGTATTTAATAAGCGACACGTGCAAATTTAAAAGTTTCGTATTTTAATAAGTTAAAAAATTAATGAGGCTCTAATGTGAGAATTGCAAATTTAAATCTTTGCGAGCCAACAAGAGCCAACGTAGAATCAACCAAAAAATTAATTTTTGTGAAAATGACGCACAGCTACCCCGTGATGACTCTTATTGGCCCGCAAAGATTCAAATTTGTGATTTTCGTATTTTAGATCAAATATTTCAAAATGTTAATTTATTAATGCAACTTGTAAAGAAAATTATTTTATATACATACGTATATTAATCAATTTAAATAAAGATAAAATATTTCATAATATTTTATTAATCTTATTGAGACCACAAATTTAATATTAATTAATAAACTTAAAAAAAAATAATAATAACACTATTTTTCTCATATTAGATAAAGTTTGTTTATATTAAAGTACTGAATATATTACAATACTCGAAAAGCATAATAAAAAAATTTGAAAATATATATTTGTAATTACAAATAAAAATAATTTGTACTAATAAATATGAATTTAAAACAAATCCAATATAAAATCGCTCCATACATAAAATAGATATTAGATAGAACTTTGAATTCTCATCGCTGTGTTATATCAACACACCATATCAACGTCAACATCAATCTATGATGTCGTTAAAAAAATCGATCATCAATCCCCCCGTTGCTTGATTGACAGTAAAACGATGATCTTATCATCTTCGATTTCGCGCGAGATTGGTTGTTGGCGCGAGATCTGATCCCGGTTGCATCGGTTACGCCATTGTACGATCGTTTTAATACACGAACACCACAGCCATGCAATAATCTACGTTCCACCGGTCAGAATGATCGCCAAATAGTAAGCCAGCAGCCGAATATGAGTAGGCTATAATTACGTGGTCGAGAATTCAAATGGTTTCGCGAATTCACATTGCGATTATCTCGCAATCGATTAACTCCGTTATTATCTACCTTACTACATAATCATTTTCGAATCACCGTATGACAATACGTTGTCGAAAAAAAATTTATTGATGTTCGTTGGATATATTATATTGTACATTACGATGCCCGATACGTGAAAATATTCTCTCTCGCAATATATATAAATTTACATGAACGAATTTTTTTTTCGAATCATACCGTAAATATTACATCGTAAAATGTGCTACAACTTGTGTCTGGAATTCGATTCTCTACTAATTATTTATTGACAAACTATGTTACATTTTTTGAAAAAAAAAATCAATCGATAATTTTTACATAAGAAAAGGTATACCTAAGCCATCGTGCAAAATCGCACGGTTTTCACAACCTTCTTTTTTTTTTTTACTGCGCAGTAGATTATTTAAAGACCGGTGCATCGGACTTGATTTTCGCCGCGTTATTTCCGGATCTGAAGAATCACCGCCATTGCTGTGCCGTTAATCAAAATCGCACACCAGATGCGCGTGGCAATGCCAAATGGCTTGACGGAGTCAACGCCGAGGAATTTAAGCGATACATGCGAAACCGCAATCGTACGCTTCGTTCGTCGCCCGCGAAAACGCAGCCGCGTTATTATGAATGAGGATTTATCACACGAGCGATGCCCGCGAGTGCATAAGTTTTCTACGGGATTTCTGCGTATGCAAATTTTTCTCTTCCGATAAAAGACATGTGTCGTAAAACGATTATTAAATATTTGATATCTGTCACTTAGCACTGATTCACATCTTGTGCTTAAAGTTAAAAAAAAAAAAGAGACATTGAAATTATCGCAAATATATTTATATATATTTATTAATAAAATATAAAATATATTAATATATTAATATATTTATTATTAGTTTATTATTTAATATATTTATTATTATATAGTAAAATATATTAATATATTTATTATTTCTATTTCTCTCAATACACGAGATATTTAATATAAAAAAAAATCGAAGAAGGTAATATCTGAAGAATATTAAAATCAATAACCGCCAAGTAAAAATAAAACGAGTGACGCAAATTATTTTTCCCCAATTCTGAGTATCAGTATCACCTTTAATATCATCGAAATGACCATAATTAAAAAATCCTATATAGTACACATCATATATTATACATACTTTATTTTTTATAACGCGGTTTAAGTACTGATGTCTATTGCGCTACTCACTCGTCGTGTAAAGGAACGCTTTTACGGCGTTTTAGAATTTATTTACTGTGGAATTATTGCCGTAGTGGTATATGTCGTAAAACCCGCAGGTGATAGAATTTTTATATTTTATTAGAGGTAATTTTTCTTTTTCATCGCATCTAATACACCTTTCGCAGATATATTTTAATTGTTAAAAGTCTACTGGCTTATTCAAAACTCATACGTATTCTAGCTTTCTAATACAATGATGATCAAGGCCAAAATTACCCATTTTAGATTGTTAAGGCGAATTCGACCAACAGCTATAAATCGTCGAAAAATAGTAAAATGAGCTAATTAATGTTATAATCAAGTAAATACAATAAATAGTAAATATTAAGGGATTCAGGACAATTTTAATATTATTTCCTATAAATTTTATTTATGACAAGAATTTCCAACATGTATTTACAATTCTGTTTTTATGATACTTCAAAGCTGCTCGGCGAAAAATATTCGCTAAACTTTTGCGATTCTTGATATAGCAAAAGAGTTAATAATTTATTCTTAATTACGTTCGATTCAAATAATAGCTTCATGAAAAGCCAATCTTCAAGAAAGATGTTTTAGCCCTGCGAAATGAATTTTCTGGAAATGAAAGATAAATCATCTCAAGGGAGAGAAATTCTGTCTCGTAAAATAATTTTGGGACAACCTTGAAATGCTCGTATTCTCTGTGAGAAGAGAAACATAGCCCTTTTAAAATGAATCTTTCATGAAACTATTATTTTACTAATCGATTAAGCAATTAAGAATAAATTATTACTTATATCCATTAACTTTTCTGCTATTAAAATATCGCAAGAATCCAGCAAAGAACTTCAACATATAATATAATTCAATCAACTCTAATAGATTATAACTTTTTTTTTTTTATTTGATTTCATCTTCTTTTTAATAAAAAAGAAATACCATTTAATCGCAAAAAATATTCCACGATAATTAAAATAAAAAGTATTACGATTGAATTGTTATTGAAGAAGGAAACAACAGAAGAGGAGAAAGATAATTGTCTAAAAAAAATTTAAGGGGTACGGTTGAATTGTATGTTTATCGCCGTGAAAGAGAACAGTGAAGAGAATTACAATATCTTTCCGTATACAAAAAAAAAAGAGAGCCAAAAGAAAAAGATTAAATCTTATTTCGCAGCGGATAGAAGAAAGATCACGAAGCAAATTAATTAGAGGCGAGTTGTTTACCGCGGAGAAAGTTCCGGTGGAAAATGCAAAATTCAAATAAACGGATAAATAGACGGCTGACATTGCACCACGTTACGTATTAATACATCTAGATTATATTACGTATATACGAATCAACAGATCTGATTTAACAATCCTTGGCAGACAACCAAGAGATTCTAGAGAAATCCGAAGGCGCGGACCATACTTGAAGATGGTTCCTATACCGATTTCCTGAAAACACTTTAATGACACGCGATGTTAGCATCGCATTTCAATTCAAGTCAAATGAACAGATTCGATTCTGACTGCAACGAAGGTTGAAATTGTATTAACATCAATATATTTTACGCATTTCGATATTAGTCTACGAAATTCTAGCGATAAAAATATGAATTCTATTAAAATTATCTCATTGAAATAAAAAATAAACAAGCTCCTTCCTACTCGATAAAAAAATACCGCTGATATAATTTATTTCTAATTTTCTTTGACATATTTTATGTCAAAGATACATCGCTAATCAAATTATAATAAGAGAATATGCGTCGCAATTAAACGTTTTATTAATTTGATGATTTGAGACATTATACAATACTTATTTTTACTCCATCTTATGTCTCGTTTGTTATAATCATTATTTTCAATGTGCTTAACGCGTAATAATTTAATCTGTATTTTTCTCGAATTACGGATATAACGACATAATCCTGTAATTTATTATCAGTCATCTGAGTTCATACGATGGCGTGTACCATGCGATTGCGACGCTATTTATCAAAAGCACGCAACAAGATTAGCAAAAGCAATTAGGATCTTTTCACGGTCGTTAACTTTTGCACTTTAATTAAATTAGCGTTTCGCATTCATTAGCTTTCAAGTTATAACATATTCAAGTTATAAGCTACGTTATACAGATATGTACAGAATGATTGTCTTAATGCAAAACTTTCAGATAAAATAAAAATTGAACAATGTATCATATAAAAAATGAAAGAAAATGAGATAAAACTGCATAATAGGTAACGCATCTCCGCCGATTTTATTATCACTTAGATATGTTATAGGAGAGGCTCTCCCGAGTAATTCCTGGCAAGAGATTTGTGAGGGACGGCATTAGTTCAAGAGATATAATAAATTAAAGTTTTGTAGTTTTATAATACTTTTTCTATTATAAAATAAGAAAAAAATAATGTTCGTTTATTTGTTGTATTTGTGTAGAGCAGTGTTTGTTTACATTTACAGAGTAGGTATACACTCATAGATATGGTACTTGTTTAATAATGTGTTTCACGTATCTCTCGCAGTTCGTTAAAAGCTTTCCTATGAAAAATGAAACATTAATATAAGTATAAACAGAAGCATAAATTTTAATTTTATATTAGAAATAGGTGTGGGTTAGATTATATCTTCCGGTAGGAAAGGAGGAGGGGAGGGGGAAAGAAACCCACTGCATCCACTTTCCCATCCACAACAATTGTAAGGTAGAATGTACAACAAACATTTCTTCGTCGGCTCTACAACAAATACAACGTATACGAACTGCACTTTTCTACATATTATTTTATAATATCTGAGAAAAAGCGCATTAAAAATTTTGAAAACCTCAATCTGTTATATCTTCTAAACCAATGACCCTCCCCCACTTATTTCTTGCGGAGAATTACTCGGAAAAACTTCCTCTACAACATATTTAAGTGGCGATTAAATCGAAGGTGTGTTACTTTTTGTGCAGTTTTACCGAAAATAAATAAATTTTTACAAAAGTTAAAATTATATACGTAGTGTACAAACTACACATATGCTATTATATCAAGCGATATCGTGTGATGCCTTTGGCCAAGCAAATTAATATCCGTTTGCGTAATTCCATATATTCGCGAGATTCTAAACGGCACGGAAATTTCTTAATTACCTAAACTTGAGCAATTAGCGCGCATATTAATTGCGTTGCGTGTTCTCAACCCAACGGCTGTTTAATACACGCCAATATGTCATAGAGGTTAACCGAAAGGCATAATCACTTAAAGCCTTACAACGCAATATTACAATATAAGAAATGATTATTATCTTTTAAAAAAAGTAGCAATGTACCACATATTATAAAATAAAAGGAAATAATTTCGTGATTTAATTATTGCATAAAAATGTGCTGAATTAAAAATAAAATTTATTATTCCTAATAGATCAATAATTTTTTCATAAAAGCTAATGTAATTTTTTTTCTCAAAAATATAATTTTTTATCTTATTAGAAATAAAAATATTCACAATAATTTACATATAATATATCGATATTGCATTGATATACATAGCAAATCCTAGAATCTATGTCAAATGTCAAAATTCTGTAAATTCTCATTCATCGAGATAGCACTTAGATACAATGATCTAAAATTAGATTGACAATATCTCTACCGATATATACATATATATATATGTGTGTGTGTGTGTGTACACGCTTTAGATGGATAGAATTGTTCGGATTACAGTATAATTGAAAGGCTTGAGGTAATAACGTGCTAAGCTATACAATAGAAAGCCGCGTGAGGCTGTTAGCTTATATTCAGCTATCGATTTTATTATAGCCTCAATTAAAAATGCTTCGAGGAATAAAAAGATGCGTTAGGAAATATATCGAGAGCATAACGGTCGAGATCTAATTTAAGACCTTTAATAAAGAAAATTATTATATAATTTATGTATTTTCTTATAAAATTATAAATTATTGTTTCAAATCGTTCGATTACAATGAACGGAAAAATACAAATTAAATTAATAACAGTGAAAATTATTAGACAGAAATTAAAAGCAACATTAGAATAAAAGAATGCGATAATTGTTTACGCTATTTCATATTAAATATACTTTACATTCAACAAATTAATAGGTATACAAGAACGTGCTGTTGCGAAGCACTTTTATAGCAGAATATCATTGTAGGCCAGCACTTCGAGTTTATCGCGAGCCACTTCTATCGCGGCGATTATCTACGACGTCGAGGGGCCGATCGGACCGTAAACCATGAAAGAGGCTAATGAGAAAGGGTTAATTATGTTTGAGAGAGTCAGGTCGATTCGTGGGCGAGTAACCGTTAAATGTCACGCCTGGTGCGCGAGTGGAAATATTATTTTTAGTCGATCGCTATATCGGCTGGAAACGGCGACGCGATAACCGTTTTAAAGTGATATCGGACAAGCGTGAAAAATTGTCGCGGAATTGGACTCGAAATCCCGGGTCGATGAGATTCCATCGATTCTTTTTCTTTTTTTTTTTCGCACAGACCGGCGATTTTTTCACTCGATATTTTCTCCCTTTCTTTCTCTCTCTCTCTGTCTCTCTCTTTCTTTTATATTAACGAGCAAATAAATTTATAATTTTCAAATTGACGAAAAAATAAGTCAATATGCGAGTGATAGAAGATTTGAAACAATATAGTTATCACATACATATAAGAACATTATCACATTATATAAAACATATCTAATAAATTCTATAAAATTATAATTCAATTTTTTTTAAACATTTCTTCTTTAACAACTTCTAAATTTGAATTTTTTATTCACCAAAAAGCTTTTGCGAAATAATTTTCGTATATAACTGTACCCTTCAATGAAGAAAGTTATTAAAGACGTTTCTGTGAAATTATGTATGAATTCGAATCACGATTAAATATTTAAATCAGCATCAACTGTGCAATTTATATTTGATGTTAACGACGTTAAAGTTATATGAAGAATGTAGGAAAAAAGAGAAACAAAAGAGAGAGAGAGAAAGAGAGAAAAGCGAAGAACAAGATTCCTGTCAAATGCAAGCAGAGATTTTACTGGAAGTTAATACCACAGTTTATAGAAGAGCGTGTTAACACCAAGCAATTGGGTCACTTCGTGGGCAAACTTATTCCAGACTCGAAAGTTGGAGTCCGGATTGCCTGGCATATATTGTATAACCAAGAGTAATTGCATCAAAAATATGCTCGATTATGTCATTTGCAGAGTTCTCATTTCGACGAAATATATTTGAATTTCTATTTAATTAATTTTACATTTTCTATACGCTTTATATATTATTTTAAATATAAATATAATAATAAAAAAGATTATTTCAATTGTATTTCTTCTTTAATAGATATTATAAAGACATTAAATATTATTGCTTTAAATGCTTGATATTAATTAAAATAATAAGTACAAATAAAAATATACGTAAAGGGCAATACGAGCCACGCGCAGTACTTGGGGGGCAAGAAATTTTTTTAAAGATAATTCAAATTATTATAGCGTACGTTTCGGTGCCATTCTTTGGGCCATCTTCATTGGATATATTTATAAAGACTTTCATAAAATTTTTATATTTCTTATATTTTTAAAGGTAATTTTAGTTGATAAGATTTTTACAAATGAAATGACATAAAAAAACGCGACATTATTTGGATAAATTTTAATTAGGTACAAATTTAAAAATTACAACATAAATTTTTTTATCCGAATTATATCGTATTCAATATCATTTTAATCGTAAAAATATCATTAATCCATTAAAATTATTTAAAAAAAAATTACTTTCTATAATAAAACATAAATATTTTAATTTTTGTTATATAAGATTTTTGAATATTATAGATAAATTATTATAGATAAGTAAAGGTCTTCGATGTTATTGAAAGCAAGAGGCGAGAGAATGAGTAAAAAGCAAGCAAGATGACGTATCATCAAAGTGTTTTGAAATCTCTTATATGCGAGGGGCTTATTCCTTTATATAGGTATAGTATTTCACGAATATATATGTGTCATATTATAATAAAAAATAAAATTTTTATATTATACCTGTTTAAAAATAATTTGAATGATATTTTTGTGATTAAAATAATACCAAACACGACATAAACCGGATAATTTTTAGTTAAATATGTGATCAAAATTTTTATTATTAATTTAAATGATTAAACATTATCTGATCGATGTGATTTTAGTCGCAAAAATCTCATTAATCCATTAAAATTATTCTCAAATCGATGAAATGTAAGTAAGAATCTTTTACAAAGTAAGAATCGAAGTGTGACAGAGAAATCTAAATTATAAATTATCGTTTTGTTGCGATCTTTACGGACAATAATAATTATTTCTTTAACAATAAATAGAATCAAATATATTTTGTTCATGATACTACATCATTTGATTTTTCGATGATCTAGATATAATTTGGATTAAGAACGTGCTATAAAACGATCGAATCGCAAAATTCATTAATTAACATAACGATAAACTCCGTGATACATTAACCGTTTAATAAATAATTGAAAATACTTAGATAATTTAATATTTTGCATATATATTTTATAGTACGTAAAATATTTTGGTAGCAAATTAATAATATCTAACATGGTATTTGGCCTTGGTACCGTAAACACCGACGTAAACATTGGCGCGCTATTGTTCACGGCCTTGTTATCATTTATACAAAAACGCTTGAATAAAACTGTAGTGGGGCGAGACCCTCAAATTCTTTTCTTACATATTATCATTCGCGCGGCGATACTCGAGCAATAAAGTAGCAGCGCGTCGTCGGTGCCGTCATCGTGCCGCGGACGGCTTTCGCGTCTTTCGCGTCGCGTATCGACACAGCATTGCCACGAGTCGTACAATGGCTCATACGTGGCACGCGCATTTTTTGCGTTGAACGCACCTTGGTGCGTCGTCGTTGCCGTCATCGTGCCGTACGAGCAACGATGCGTCGCGTTGTCGCGATATCGCGTTTTCGCGTCGTCGCGTCTTCGCGTTGGACTTTTATCTCGTTTTCACGATTGTCATCGAGAATCATACTTCGTTGCCGGCTAAATGGGATGTCTCTCAGCGTTGCAATCTTTAATATATTAATACCTATTAATATAATTAATTTTATATTAATATCAGTTAATATTAATACTATATTAATATTATATATTATATAAATATTTATGTATTAATAAATTTAATATATTAATGCAGGCGCAACGTTAAAACGCCTCAGTGTCGCGGCTGAGGTGAATGCCGGCCGCGTAGCAACGTATGTTCGTGCATAATATAGATGCATGTTCGCGCGGTTAATCTTGAACTTCGGTTCGAGAATCGGCTGTTGAGGGCACGTTCTGCTCCGACGAACGGTTCGGCCCGAATCGGTTAGAGTTCGGTCGATTGTTTTGGAATCGTCGTTAATGGGTCCCTTCTCTTGTACCGTCTAACAGCACATTGTAGAAATACTAAAATGTTTGGCATCTGAGGAGTTGGCTGTTCTAATTAGGTTCGATTTTCGCTCGCTAGAGAAGTTGATCTCCCGCTTTCGAAATGCTAGATTGTTAGCACGTAGAAGGTGGGTATCTTCATTCTCGACCCGTCTATCAGCCTTACGATAAACCCGGCTCGGTCTGTACGATAGAGACTTGGTGGTTCGTATGAAATCGTTCCTAACGATGTTCTAGTCGGCCCTCGATGGGAGCAGGCGCGGGTCAAGAGTCGAGCGAACCCCATTCGCGTCGATTCCATCGATCGATTTCGTCTTCTTCCGCTTCCGCTTAACCTTTGCTCGAAGTAATCGGTGAATTCCCGACTTGTCGACTCGAAGTGTGATTCTCACGTGAAACGGGGTTCGATCGTGCCGAAATTCGAAAGTGCGGGAGTGTCGTTCGAAGTATCGCGCGTACAAGTGCGGAAGTAATCTTTTAATGAAAGTGCGGGAGTGTCGTTTAAAATATCGCGCGTGTGAATCAATCTGAGAGGAGGAGGAGGCTTAGCAGAGGCATCGGGCACCGACGGGACAACTCTGCGGTGAGTAAATTGTTATATGCATTAAATGTAAAATTCAATGCGTATAATAAATTTTTTTAAATATTAATTATTTTCAGTGCTGTTACAATTTTGATCTTCTATTTGCATGTTACAGATCAACGTAGCGCGGCCCTGATATTCTGAGAAGAGGAGGAGGCCTAGGAAAGGCATCCTGCACCGGCGGAGCAACCTAAGGGTGAGTATTTATTATTTGTATATTGGTTGTTAAAAATCGCGTACGCGCATTAATTCAATCTCATTATTTGAATGAATTAAACAAGAGAAAATTAGAAAGAAAAATTTTACATAATTCCGATAAATGTCTCCAGTGTTAAAAAAAAAAAAAATAGCTTTCTCAAAATTTATAAAATTGTTTCGTATTTATGTATCTGCTTATTATTGTACGCATCGGATATAAAATTTGGCACGTAAAGTAATAATTTTTTGAAATATTAATTATATTTTGGACGCTGCTATAATTTGAATTTTATATTTATATGTTACAGACAGCGTAGCCTCAAGATCAACAACTCCGCTGTTGCGCATCAGTGCCGGTGAGTGACAAACTTTTATTTAATTTTTAAGTAACGGATTTGTAGAGATTGTAGATGTAGATTGTAGATTGCAAATTGTAGATAAATCCGTTACTTTTAAATGGATGAGCTAAAGTAAATCAAGCTGAATAATTAAAAAAAATTTTTTTTTTTTTTCGAATGCATCGCATCCATTGCAAAAATAAATTAAAATCTAAATTATAAAAGGAAGATTATAGAAAACATTTTTTTCCAATTTTATCTGATTTATTAAATATAGAACGTTTGTAATTTTATCAATTATATTATTTTATAATTAATTACGTGTAATGGTAATTTATTTTTATAACGCGCGCCAATCTTATCCTAATTTCTTACAGCTCGTCCATATCGTAGAATTTCTGTGTTTTTAAACTTTATTTTAACTGATATAAGAGAGACCAAATGATCGATGAATTAAATTATCTGTAATATCATAATAAATGGCATAAATATTGTATAAATTAATCTTATTCTATTATAAATTATATATTATTACATATTATTATATAAATTAAAATCATATATTATTATATTATTAAATAAATTATATATTAATATATAAATTTTAATCAAATTTATATATTTATAATAATTTATCATAATTTCTTAACTAAAATTTTAATTAATAACTTGGTTTTGTCTCAGTTAAAATAAAGTTATATTAAAATGAACATCTAATGAACGATCGTAAAATCACACGATCGTCATCGAGAGTGAAATGTTTACGCTCATCTGTCAATGACAATAATTATTCGGCAAAAGAAGGAGTTTATCTCCTTACGAGCGCAAGAGAATGCGCTATCCGGCGATAAAAGGAGTTTGTATCTCCTTTTTCGATCTCGGTTTAGAGATCGATCCAGAAAGTGGCCAGGAGCAACGAAAGGTAGGTCCAATTGGTCCGAAAAATGGATATAGGCTACGCAAAATAAGCGGCCAATATTGGCTAAAATGCGTAGCGAGAAATACATAAGATATGATTAGGGTGCGCGATTAGGGCACGCGAGTAGGGAACGCGGTTAGGGCATGCGGTTAGGGATATGTTTCCCGAATCTCCGCTGATTCATCCAGCAAATAGGATTGTTAGGGCTATAAGACATTAAAAGAAAGACTAAAGAGATAAGATTAAAATATATAATATTAATACCCAATTTAAATTTTATTTTCAGAAAAATTTAAAAAATTAAATCACAATAATATTATAAAACATTCTAATTTGTTGTAATATACATTTTTCCTCCTCGATGGTATCTCCTACCTTAACGAAGGCATTTGCCGGGTGAGGAGGTTTTGAGTACTGCCGGTGGTAACATACAGCATTTTTGAGCGAGACATGTTTGATCGTTCCGAGAGCGATTAATGATGTTATATACCTCTGTCTTGGATTATTAGGAGTATTTGAATTATTATTAGATTAATCAATGAAATACTTTGAGTAAGCGTTTGATGATTAATCAAGGCAAAAAATCTTGTGCTTTGAAGCCAAAATCGAGTCTCTCTCTTAAAAATGGGGCAAAAACTTTACATTATTTATTATTATTAATGTTTCATATATTTATATTAATCAGATTTGCTTGAATCTATCTTTGGTCGAATATATATTCATGGCAAATTGGATTTAATCGCTCTCGAAACATAAAATTTTATATAAATCCCAATCAATTTTAATTTCCTGTTAATGTTAGATGAGACGAGAGAGGAGTTTACAATAATAATTATAAACTACTATATATATATATATATATCGTGTGTAAAAATTCTTGTTAATTTTGCGCAGAAAAAACGATGCCTCGTATCATAAGGCGTTTATTTATCGAAAACAATATCGTATTTCAACAAGAAAAATGGTTATCTCGTGCTCAAAATCGAGTCTCGGAGCTCTCTATTCGAAGCACCGACTCATCGCTGTCAATTTTTCTTTCCTCGTGACATGACCCCGCCCAAACCGGCCTTGTACACGGCCCCGGCCGAGCAGATCGATAGAGACATAGATGCCGGAAGGCCATGAAAAGAAAAATTCTATGGGAAAAGAAGAGTTGACAATGAGCAAACGCAAAAAAAAAAAAAAAAAAGATAGAAGCATCGTAGCCAAATATGGTACAATACATTCACTGTCGATTTAATCAGCACAAAACAACGAAATAAAAATCTCAATAACTTATGTGCTTCCCTTTAAATATAAAAATTAATATTGAAATAGATTATGTATGCGTATAATCGAATTAAGAATAACGAAAATAAATGTGATGTATATATTTCGGATTAATATTTGTATAAGTTGAAAATATGCAAAATATGTATCGTAAAAGTAAGATAAATATTAATCTTTATTTTGACATTAAAGAATAAATTTTATAAATATCGTAAAATACATAGGATTTTTAAATATATAGCTTATATTTAATATAATAAATGGACATGAAACGAGAATAAAAATTAAAATTAGCGCGCTTGATTTCGTTTAGTGCTCCTCTATCTGAATTATCAGATTTGATATAACCGCGCGCGGTGAAGTTATAAGTTATATTATTTTTTATATAATCTCCTTCATACGCCTATTCAACTATGCAAACTAAAAATGTTTACACGCTTAAAGCAGGGCGAAAGATAGAGAGAAACGAGATTTATTCTCTCTTGAGATTACGTCCCTTAAGGACAATTAGAGATTTTGTAAAACTTTCAGATAACATAACTTACGATTTGATATAACTATAATTCTGAATCAAAATTAGATTCTCTCACGACAAACATGTACAAATTCGTAAAAATAGTCAAATTGGAGTAAACTTTTAAGAAGATTGAAACTATTAGATTGTAAATAAATTACATAAGTAAAAAGTCGAACAGTGGAACATATAATATAAATAGAGACAGTTTCGTTACATTTTCAAAATATCTCGTTTCTTCTAACGGAAGTACGAAACCGATTACTTTTGTCTCCACACATTCTCTTTTCTTTTCTATTAATAGTCAGCGAGAAAATGTAAGTAATCGAGGCATTGAATTTTCACGAGATTAATGAACTCAATAGAGCGTTAAGGAAACAATTCTTTTTTTCATTCGGTGTTCTTTTTCTCAATCGGCGCGTGCGACAATCCATCCCGTTGCGCGCTTCATGAATTACAAATCGGATCTTGTTAACGCCGTTGCTTGTCCGGAAGGCGTTCTTAGCAAGGCTACGGAAATCATTTTTCAGTGTTTCACACTAATGACAAATGACGAAGACCACGCGCAACCATTAATTTTTTTATCCATACGATACTTTGTTCAACGAAAAGCTTGATGTTAATTTGAGAAGAAAGTATTCAATCTCGGGAAATGCTTGATGCTTCGAAATTTTTTTTAAATACATCGCACGTTTTGTTACACAATGTGAGAAAAATATATTGAAATTTTTAGAATTTCGAAAAGAGAGTATGTTTGTTTTTATTTTAATTATTTTACAATACGCGCAAATCTCGATATTAGATGTTAGATTTTTTACTTCTAGTCTCATTATTTAACTATTAAATCGATAGTTTGTTGGCTACGTAGTATATTAATTTTTTTCGTTTAAATATGTAATATAAAACACAATAAAAAAATCAATAACACTCACAATTAATATAATATTGTAACATAATATAATAGTAATTCACAAAGAGCTTGATAGCAGAAAACAGAAAGACAAAAATATTTCCAGCAAAACTTGACTATATACAGGATGTGGCCCCGAACGTTCCAACCAGACTTTGTGATCTTATAGGAAATTTAATTCTGAACAAAAAATTTTCAAATGAGATCAAAACTATTCAATGCCGAAAGTGTATTGGAGTTAGGTGGGGAGGGGGGGGGGGGGGACATTTTGAAAATAGTTAGTTTTTTCACGTCTTTGTTCATTTTCTACTATTACGTGCTATTTTAGTTTTAAAAAATTTGTTTTATTTTTCTAAAAAAAAAAAAAAAAAAAAAAAAAAGATTTTTATTTTTATTGTTTTTTCAGGAAATTTATTAAGTTTTATTTTCTTTTCACCTTTTGCTCTTCCTTTGCATTAGAGATTTTTGAGCGATAACTTCTTAAGGAAGCATTTTTCGACCCATGTTTATACAAAAAATTTTTTGTTCAGAATTAAATTTTCTATAAGATCCCAAAGTCTGGCTGAAATGTTCGGGGCCACCCTGTAGAATATGTGCGTGAAATGAAATATTGCATTGATATTGATAAAGATTTACAACGGAGATGCATTGAGACTTGTGTGTATTTATATAAAATATAGCGATTATTAAAAAGACATATATGTTTGCACAGTTTTTGCAAATTCGAAAGTATAAATCAGAGATTTTTTGTTCCGTTTGTTCTATCAACAAGATACGGGATTTGAACAAGAAATACGACAGATATTTTTGCAAAGGGCGCGAGACACAATGGAAAGGGAGAAATATGGAACGAGAGGGAGAACAAGATTGAATATTGGAGGCAAAACTATGGAGGCCTTACATTTCCGGAAATTCAACGCGAGAGGTTTATCCGAGCTGCGAAAAATAATGTCGGCTAGAAAGCGAAAATACATTTAAAAGTGGCAGCTAAATAATTTCAATCAAGCAGAATAATAAACTGACGCAAAATTTAAAAAATTATTCAAAATTTATTATTGAATAAAATCTTTTATATATTGCTTATATAATTATTCTTCATAAATTATAATATCAATTCACGATTAATATATTTCTAAGAAAAAAATAAATTTATTAAGACTATTTTTAAGCGTCTCCCTGTGAAAGAGAAATTAAATGTTTTTTATTTCGTTCATTTTGTTCGCTCACAGATAAGTCAACGCAAATCATAGAAAAATTGTCTAAATTGTCTCTTTAAAATAATTAAAATTAAGATATTTACATTTTTTATATAAACATGCAATTAACGTTTAATTTGCTAACTGCATTAATTTCACATATATATCATATTCACTAACAATCCCATTCATGAATAAAGTTGCAAAAAGATTATTAATACAAGTTCTGTTCAATTTAAGAATAATTTGCATTTTTTACTGCTTTCAGCGTAGATACATTATCGGTTAGAATCTTTAACGAACAAACATAATTATTTATTCGTCGACTAATTTCATTAAGTCATAGTTGATTGATACGGAGTGGAAATTCTTTATCGATATACAATATAATATATGTAAACGAATTCAGTCCAACCTCGAAGAAATTGTTGTGTGAAAACGTACAATTAATCGCGTGGTGGTGGAAAGAAAAAGAAAAATCGCTAGTCAAGTTATAAGCTTAACACTCTTCTAGTATGATTGTCCATACAACAAAGTATTTCCCCGGCAAGGCTTACATGTATGTCACATGATACAAAATCATAATCGATCTCGTAGAAAGTACGCGAGGATTGATAAAATGTGAAGAAGAGAAAAGAAACTCTATCTGTCTGTCTCTCTCTCAAGGTGAAAAACAAGAAATTCGTGCAATCAAGGAACAAAGCATCGATATTTTTCATGTCCATCTATATACATACTTGTCAATAATCGATTAAATTGATTAGTGAGCCATTGATTAATGTATCGTTAAAAATCAAATGCAATCACCCTAAAACTAAATTGGCAATTTTAAACTGTTTACGCTTTTATTTATAATAATAAAATATAATAATTTTTCTATAATTTCTATATTTTTATTATTACAAAAATATCCCGATAAATATGTTTCTACTCAATTTTCTTCATTGAAACTTCCGTTAGCCTTAGCTTTCCAATTAATTACAATAATATAGCCGCATTCCTATCATTGTGTTGTATCTCTATTATTCCAACCACGAAATGCCAATACTAACTGCATATATTTGCAACGTTTTTAGAGCGAGGGGTTTAGAGAAAAGCTCGAAGCTCGCGAGAAACTAGCAACGCGTTGGTGAAAAGGGTCGGTGAGAAAATAACGTGATAATTTTCTGCCATTACAATTGCGCCCATACAAAGGGCAATTTTATTTTTGCTGAGATATGACCACACACAATGACTTATTTGCGTTAGGGAAAAGATAAATACTTTAATAATTTTTTTTTTATATATATATGGTAAGCTAGATTCATCAAGGACCAAGGACTTTTATCATAGGTTAATTGATTTATATATTTTTTACTTATTAAATAATCTTAAATCAATTTTCTTTGAATAATTATTTGTGGCATTACAATAGATGAATGATCGGAAATATTAAAAGATTCACGATAACAATTACTTTATTCGATATGACATTCGAGAGTTATTAAATAGATTTAAAATGTAATCAGAGGATATAAATCATTTCATCCCTTAGAGTTTTGTGGAATCAAATGTGCGCGAGGCGATAAACTTGGATAATCGCGCCGTTTGCATAATTTGGCAACAATTTGGCAAATGCAGCCAATATTGCTGTAATATTGCGGACACTACATTGTAAAACGGTTCAATGCATAATACAAAATGAGTAAATTGACCGCGTAAATATCAGCGCGAAGGGTTTTATCTCATATCGTTTTATATTCAGCATAAAAGCAAATGCATTGTGATTCGTGAAAATATACCTATCTATACAAATGATTAAAAGAACAAATGGCAACAAATGTTCGTTCGGCGAACTAATTACGATAGCACTCCTGATTAAATATTCGCGATAAATTCTCATTCAATCATGTCGACAGATAATAATTAATGTTTTGATTATAATCGCATATTACGCTGATAAAAATAATTTCAAAACTTATTGTTAGTATCAAGAAAACTTGATTCATTTTTGATACTGCCCTTTTTAGAATTTTTTTATTCTATAAATTATAATTCGCGTATATCAAACATGCGTAAAATTTGTATTATCGTATCAATAATATGATACATAATATTTAAGGAAAAATGAGAAAATAAAAAAAAAAAGAAATTATAGAGTTAATTATTAGAGCGAGCGTTACGCTTCGTAGTCTTACAGTCTTCTCTTTAATTTAATCTGTAAATAATTCTCAAATTATGCGGCTTTCACGACGCGTAATGGAGAGAGAATGGGATGAGCGATTTTGTAAAAAGTGCATTGAGCCGAGAAAAAAAGGGTGCATTAATATGACTGGGAAGTCTGTGTTTTGGCGATACGCCAATCAGACTTTCTTGACACGGTAAAGTGTTTATCGATGTCTGCAGACCCTCCTCTTTTCTGCACTACCTTCCGACCTATTTTCCGCCCTTAAGGTACACATTAACGTCATTTTAAAGCCATCTCGTATTAAACATCGCGCGAACGAATCTTCGATAATATCTCGAGTTTTTTAATCTCCGGAAAAAATCTTTAACGGTCATTTTTTTACACGATGTCGTCATTGCCTTTGATCAACACAATTTTTTATTTAGTTATTTAACCGAGAAGACCTCTCTCTCTGTATTTCTTTGAGATTATTTATTATTTATTTAGAAAGAGGAATAGTTGAGTCTGAAATTAATTCAAATTGATTTCACTTGCAAGTCTATTATTATTGATTTAATGAGAGAAAAAGAGAGAGAGAGAGAGAGAGAAAGACATTAAAATATTTTTAGCTTAAGAATTTATATCATTAGAAGAAATGCATACTGTCTCCAAATGTAACACGCATAAAATTTCGAATTATATAAATATATAAAATTGTTTAAACTAATAGCACAAAAAGGATACAATACAGAAATAATTTAATATAGAGATTGACATAAAATATTACTTTAGTAAAATATAAATAATTTATTATTTTATTATAATTATTTTATAAATAATTTAGTGCAATGTGCAATATCTGAATGATATTATAGAGAAACTGAAAGATTTTATAGAGTTTATAATTGTCTACATCAATGTCTATCTGTCAATGTCTATATCAAGACTATGCATTGAGTATTATGAAACTTTAGTCAAAATAACTTCAACTTCAAATAAAAGTTTGTTATAAAAGAGATCTCACTGTATTTTACATTATATTATCTCGTAATTTTGCTTTTCTCGAGGATTCTCCTTTTATGATCTCCCGAGGATCTCGCGCTCATAGTGTAGAATGTATATAGACTTGAGAGATTTTATTTTCGGAACTCAATGACGACGGATACGAACTTCGCCCTTGTACTTATTTTTTACGTGCACACCTTAATCCACCCCCGTCTCGCGACCTAAATAAACTTTCGAGGAAAAACGGCCGCGCCCGTGCGTTTTAAGAGAAAAACTTTCCTCAAGAGAAGGAGAGAGAGAGAGAGAGAGAGAGAGAGACTTGCGCCTGGTCCCGAACAGAAAGAGCAGACAGCACGTATCCCTAAAAGACGACTTAAAAACGTCTCATCGTCCTTTAGACATCTTTAATATGTCTTTTGGCCTTCTTATCCTGGAAGCATTTCTCATGTATGATATATCGCACGCACGTATATCGCGCAAATTAGTCGAACGATCGTAGAAACTTTCCTTTTCTTTCTCTCTTTTAGCAAGATAAATATTCGGCGATTTGGTTGAAAGTTCCGTGCGAAAATCTGTTTTTAATATTACCAGCGTGCTTCTTAAATCAAAAAGATTTTTCCCGAGAGAGATAACCCCTTTTATCCCTATGCTATCTGTCGCACAAACCATATTTTCTCATGTAAGCTCATTCTTACGGAAAATGGACACGTCCATCGATTTGCGATAATATGAATGTATCGAGCGAATCGAAAATGACTCCAAATTCCTCAAAGAATCTGATTCTATAAATTTGATTCGTTTATTTTAAGGCATTCTACACGGATCGAAAGAAACTGCTAAATGTCAAATGAGATACGTAGAAAAAATTTAGATACATTGTATAAATATAGACATTGCAAAATGTATATTAATATTTTCATCATAATAACGCGGTATGAAACAATTTGCATTATATCTCTCGAGTCACTTAACTTTTAATTAACGCCTATTGATTCATATTTAACTATCCAATATTTTCGATTTGCGCGCAATATTGCATCACGTATTATAATATATAATCGTGCAAAGAATTGCCTCAGGATACATTATATCCGTAGCGGCTTTAGCAATAAAGCTGCATGTCCGAGCCATTTTTTTCTCGATAACTTTTCTCTGAAAAATTTATCACGCTCTCGTTGTTTCGCGAAACAGATAAATATCGACATAGAAATCCGAATCACAGAGTATGACCAAAAAAAAAACCAGAAACACTATAAAATACATATCACGTTTGCTAAAATATACAGGGTGTCCCATTTTAATCTCCTCAGGCAAATATCTCAAAAACCAAGCCCGGAAGAGAAAAATGTTTCAGACAAAAGTTGTTTGGTTTCGAGGGGGCCATAAGATGTTACCATTGGTTTGACCTTGGAAAATCATTTGAAGATTTGTGAAGATCAACTTTAAAATCTTAAATAGAAACCTCCATTTTTTATTTAGTATTCTTGTAGCTAATATCGAGAGCTTTCCAAAACACTATAATAAAGTATTTTTTCATTAAGTACTTTTTGAGTTATTTTATATTTTAATCCAATATATTTTGATATAAAAAATTAAATACCTCGTAAAATATTTAGTTTTTGATAATCTTACCGTAATACTTCTATGTACAGAATAATGAGACAAATCAATTGTCTTTAAGAAAATTATTTACAATGTAATTTTTTTAAACAATTATTTGTTTTTTTTGGCACTAATTAATTTGTCTCATTAATCTGTACATAAAAGTATTACGGTAAGATTATCGAAAACTGAATATTTTACGAAATATTTTATTTTTTATATCAAAATATGTCAAATTAAAATATAAAATAACTCAAAAAGTACAAAAGTATTTAATAAAAAAATACTTTATTATAGTGTTTTGGAAAGCTCTCGATGTCAGCTACAAGAATACTAAATAAAAAATGGGGGTTTCCATCTCAGATTTTAAAATTGACCTTTACATGACCTTCAAATGATTTTCCAAGGTCAAACCGATGGTACCATCTTATGGCCCCCTCGAAACCAAACAACTTTTGTCTGAAACATTTTTCTCTTCCGGGCTTGGTTTTTGAGATATTTGCCTGAGGAGATTAAAATGGGACACCCTGTATATTGTAACGTAGTGAAAATATATTATCATAATTTAAATCATCGAATCTCAAATCATCAAATATTGCGAAAGGAAGACAGATAAACATACATCGCACAAATCATGCGAATTTATTTCACGATAAAATCTGCTTAAAATCAATCAAGAATCAAATACGATACATGCTTGTATATACAATAAGAATATATCGATAATTTTTAAGAAATTTATACAAAAGAAGTATGACTTAACATTCGTCAATAAATACAATACATCTCTGTTAAGGATTTTCGAAATTTTTATATAATAATATAGCTAGAATGCGCGATCGCGAGACGCACCTAGTTGTCACATCATATCGAACGCGACTTTCATTCACGCCGCGACACAAATTCACGCTCGATATATTCCATTGGCGGGAGATTGGCCGATAGAATGCACCGAGCAGATTGAATAATAACGCACTGTGATACTATCTGGTCGAGATCTAGGAGACTGTGTCCCACTTACAGCAGACTGAATAACGTCGCTTGGCCCGGCGCCCTCAGCATCCTAAATAGACCCTTTAAAGGCTTGTACTTTTCTCTTTTTAAACGTTGCTAATTTTCATTTACGGCGACCGTTATCCGCTTCACGTAAGCTTGCAACAAATTTTTATCTGTCAGAAGCCATGGCATAAACGCATTTTATGCATCCAAAGTAATCGCTTTAATTTTAATCACGCATAAATTTGAAAAAATTTACATGAACGGGGGTAAGACAAAAAAAAATAGACTTAGATTACATCGATAGACTTGGCAATAAATAAAATTCGTAGTGATTTAAAATACGTCGAAGAAAGTTAATACCCAACTTAGATATTCATGATACTCCCGTTAGGTATTACTTAATTTTCCCGACATTGGATGGTATTAAAGTTTCCTCGCCTTTCTTTACTTCCAATTCACTTTATAGTATTAATCTTTCGCTTTCTCTCTTTCTCTCTTTTGTTTTCTAAAGGAAAAGAGTGTTGACAAAAGTGCAAGTATTTATTTAATTATATTGCTCATTTTAGAAAATCAACGGATTAAACTGCAAAATATTATAACTTTTTTCCGATTGATATAGATACGTTCACAAAAAATAATAACTTTATATCTAACGTACAAGATATGTTATATGGAAAATAAAAAGCATTATTAAAAGAATTTTTAATGAAACGATGAACTTGCAACACTGACCACAGACGGATGTTAAATTAAATCCGCTCCCTTTGCCATATGCTACACATGAATTCCTCACGATCTCCGTTCCAGATCTCTCGCCAGCTGCTCGACACTTTTGCATTATAACGTCCATCATTGAATTCACACGCATGTGTAAAATGTATGCGTAAGATGGTGCGACGGGTTATTGCACTAAAAATAACGCGGATGAATAGCACTGCATAAATTGCACGACCAGCTCGAGAATCGTACCTTGCACTCCGGTGATGCACTCGATTCTCGTTCCGAGAGGTCGAATAAATTTCCGCGCGGCACACAGGTCGATGCAATATATGAAATGATGAGAAGATAATATTTTGGGAACTCTATAATTTACTTAAATGTGACCGTTATTTTTTTATAGCCGTTCTTATTATCACCTTAATACGTTGACCCGTTTATTAGTTTAGCACGGTTTATAAAACCGTGCTTTATATTAAAGAACGTACTTTTAGAAAAAGAAAAAGAATATTATTAGAAAATAGCGATCAAAGAGAAGAAACTATAGAAATATTTCTACAAGATTCTATCCCCCTCCCCCCTCCTGTTCACGAGAAATATACTTATTTATAAATGTACTTATTTTTATTTATAGAATGTATAGAATGTATAATTAATACTAAACCTGCTGTTTTCGTTTTATACATGTCCTGTGAAATTATACGACGCATCCAAAATTTATTCAAATCATTGTATATATATTGGATGATTGCATAAGTTCGTGCCCGATTTTCATAGATGGCATTAAGTTGCTGCATGACGGAGTTCTATTGTTTTCGTGTGGTAATTGTTGCTTACATCGAATAGATGACGTTGTCTTATGTCAATTTAGCGTCAGACATTGTTCAGATAAATCCATTTGTGCATAAGAGAAATCATTAAAAATGGAGAACGAAAGGTGCATTTGCGGCATGTAATGCTATATGAATTTTGGAAAGGCGTGAGTGTTGGGATTGCACAAAGAAATATTCAAAGCGTTTATTTGGACCGCGTTCCTGCTCTCCGAACAGTCAAAAAATGGTTTGGCAGATTTCGAAATGGTGATTTCAACATGGAGGATCAACCCCGCTCTGGACGGCCTTCTGGCATCGATGATGACATTGTGCATGCCTTAGTGGAAAGAAACCCAAGAATTACAACTGAGGATATTGCTGAGAGGCTGAACATCGATAATTCAACCGCTTTTCGTCATTTAAAAAAGCTTGGATACATTTCCAAGCTTGATACGTGGGTGCCGCATCTCCTGACTGAAAGGAATAAGCTGCAGGAAAACTGCAGGAGTCGCAATGGGAAATTCTGCAGCACCCGCCATATTCTCTAGATATTGCGCCTTCAGATTTTTATCCGTTCCGGTCTTTGCAGAATAATTTAAATGGAAAAAATCTCAATTCCGAGGAAGGTGTCGAAAACCACCTTACAAACTTTTTTCAAGAAAAACCAAGTTCTTTCTTCAAAAATGGAATCGACAAGCTTATAGATCGTTGGAAAACCATTATAGAAAAGAATGGAGACTATATAATCGATTAATAAAAGTGTTATCCCTAAAATATAATCTATTGAAGTTTATATTTAAATCGGGCACGAACTTATGCAATCACCCAATATATATATATATTAGGAAAATAGTATCACGACTGTGTAAAGTGTTAGTGAAAAATTAATCCGTGTACTTTCTGTGTTATAAAAGTTATTTTAACTTGATTACTTAATTCGATAAATCCGTACTCCGCGTAAGAGAATACCCGCGCTTTTAACCGAAATAAATTTACACGGTAAAGAATTAAAAGTGTAGTTGAGTGACGTGCGTCTCGTCAATATACGAAGCACGTAATCCCTATGATAAGCGAAAAGTTTCGCGAAACTAATCCCGCACACGCTTTCATTTGGGAAAGTTCTCGCAGTTTTTGATACCGCAATTTTCTCCTTTTTTTTTTTTAATCCAGATGCACGTAAGCCTCGATCGAAGTTAATTCGTATCGGCAGATCCTATTCGGTCGGTGTAGATTAAAAAAAGATCACTAGCGGTGCAACTAGACGAACCCTCGAGGCACCTGTTGATCCTTCTCGTTAAAGTTTGAAGGAAGTGGCCTGTCCTGGTCCTGCACGCAAGGTAAACTCTAAGGCAGCTCCGACACACGAAAAAGTAGCAGGTAGCGCGATACATTGTCGGCTTTGCCAACAAATGACATTTTTCTTACTCGGCCTGTCATGGATATACATTACACACACATTATCCATTAAATTCGAATCTATGCCGAGATTATCTTTAGCACTATTTTACGAGTTTTGCGCGCGTCCGGTGTTTTAAGAAAATCTTGACATTCTACGGAATTTAGCGCTCACACATTATCAACACAAGAAGACAAGATAGTTTGCATATAATTTACGTGTAATTTACATACAAATCTATTGACACGCTGCTCTATTTAAATTTTGAAGAATAAAACTAAATATAAAAATAGTTTTGGCATATTGAGACAGCTATAAATGTATATTGAAATGCTCTAGCAAATAAAGTATCAAAGCTTTAAAATAAATAAAATAATAAATCATATTCTTTGTGATTAGTTTCAAACAGATTTTATAAATCAAGTTAAATGCATTAGCAGCAAAGTTTAAAAATTTCAACAATATACACGTTCTCATCTTAACATTGAAAATCATGTCAAATTAATTCGATTAATTCTAACATTCCAATCACAAAATTTTTTCTATTATCTCCCTCTCTCTTTCTGAAAAATAATAAGAATATAGAAAATATTTTTTTTTTTTTTATATATATATATGATAGATTAATTTTCGACTGAAGATTACTGCCTTTGCTTTTAAAGATTTTAAACTTTAAATCGCGTGTTTTATCGAAGATTTATTTTTAAGAAAAAGAGTACGATCCACATTTACTCAATTCAACACATCATCACTGCCTAATTCACCGATCCTTCCTCTTAGTGCTTACGTTCGATGATCGATACGAACTACGCAATTGAACTTTTCAATTTCCCGTATAACATTTTCGAAAGACTTTGGATGCCGTCCAGTATTCGGCAACAATATACATCGAAAAGAAAAAGTGTGTGCTGTGGACGAAACTCGGTCTAGATAAACCTGCTGAAAATCGTGCGGCTGGTAACAAGTAGGTGCAACTACTAGGCGGTCCCCGGTGACTCGGATTACAGCATGATTGTCAGCTGTCCGAGCGAAAACGCAACAAAAATACATTGGCATAGATTCGGTCAGATAAAAATAGCGGCCGTGTCGTGAAATAGAAGAACAACCGGCGCTTCCAAGGCATCGCTCGCAGGCGTGAGAGAAAAATTGCAAAACTTTTCCGTATCCGATTCCGATCTCTAGGGCCTAGCAAGTAAGAGAAGAAACGGTTAACGAACGCGGCAAGATTTTACGAGGCACTAAATTTCACACTAGGATATGAACTTTTAGGCTACGCTAATATTTCCGCTGAACGAAATTTATCACGCTCGTTATCCGATAAAATGGATACTTATTAGACTCATAACACGGAGCCATGTTTTATATTATAGATCTTGCATCGTACATAATCGTATATAAGCATTGTTATGTAATAATGAATATTTGGCAAACTTTAAAACAACTTGTCTTTTTCAAAATATGATAAAAAATCTAATTCAACAAATATCTAATATTAAAAAAAAAAAAAAGTAAATTTTGCGCGCCAAATATAACAACAAACGACATACGTATCCGTATTAAAATCTATACTCATATACATATATAGGGTCATGTATAAATTATTTCAAACTCGCGTAAGTCGTGTACCAGAGCCATGTAAAAAAAAAAGAATTCGAAACCTGAAAATTATAAACAATTTCAAGTTTCTCATAAATCTAAAATTTAAAAGAATTTCAAGTCCCCCCGAAGCAATAATAATGATTCGAAAAAGAAGCGATTAAGCTCACATTATCGAAATAATTCAAAACGTGCGAAATACGAAGTGCCAAAGTTTCGCACAAAAAGCTACATAGAGACAAGGGATTGCAACGATCTCGTTAAAAAGTTATAACGCTAAAGTTGATCGCCAGATTGTGTCCAACACTCGAACTCTCATGCGCTTCGATGAACAAATTCACTTACAGCATATGCACAAACTTGTCACATTATTGAATACACTATAACGCTATATCCTATTGCTGTGTTGAAAGAGAGTTGTAAAAGTAAAATTTGCACGAATCGATTTATCGAGCATTTCTCTCATGTAGATAACTTTTCAAATTCAACATTTAAATATTTATGATCGTTTAATAAGTTTCACGATGTATTTTTAAAGTGAAGATATATCTTGTCTTTTATTCTTAAAAATGTGACACGTATGTATGTTTAAGTAAAATTGTATAAATTATAAAAATATCAAGATCAATGATATATATAAAAATTAACGCATGCAGAAAAAAATGTGGAAGAAACATTGCGATTAGAATGTTGGAACGCAATTTCTAATGGGCGTACAAGATTTGCTATGATTCGCCCTTAGAAAAAAAGCATACGGAGAAGTTTATTATTATTTCAACGTTGATAGTTGCGTAATTGTTACATCAATTTAAATAAAAAAAAAATAATAATAATAATAAAGGAAAGATCTGAGAAATAAAACATTCGAGAAACTGGTGCAAAGATTAATATAAATATAGACAGTGCATTAATATAGACAATGATAAACATGTACTTGCAGCAATATGATTTTTGCAATTGATATATATAAAAGATTCATCATTATTCATCGCTACAAAAATCAATAAAAGACAATATTTACCCCAGCGTAGTCATCGTGACGATGGTGTACCAAAAGGCGGATGGTATCGAGGTGAAGTTGGTGCCGTCGACGTTTTTCTCCGCGTAGAACATGACGGTGGCAAAGATGATGATGGCCATCGCAAGCGAGAACACGAGGAAACCCAACTCGGACGCGCAGGACTTTAGGGTGTAGCCTAGAATCCGTAGTCCCTGTGAATGGCGCGAGAACTTGAAGATGCGAAACACGCGGAACACGCGCAACGTCACGAACGCGCCCGATACGTCATCGTTGTCGGTAATTCCGAGCCCGATATAATAGGGCAATATCGCGACCACGTCGATAATCGACATGACGGAGCGCGCAAACTTGCATCGGCTAGGTGCGGCGAACAACCTCAGCAGGTACTCGGCCGTGAAGATCATCACGCACGCGGTGTCGAGGCAGAAGAACACGATCTTGTAGCGCTCGCCACACGAGAGAGTGCCGGCGCGACCCGGACGATTCCCGCACGGCACGGTCTCCACCACATTTGCCAGTACGCTCACAGCAATGAAGAATCCGGTAACATAGTAGAAGACTAATGCGGCGGTGGAGATGTGCGGATTCTGGAATGCTCGCCACATGCTCTGCCGGATGTCAAGCAGCTGCTGGAGGGTCTGATCGCCGTTTTCGCTCAGTTTGTCATCCATCAGCCGCTCGGCATTCTCGCGCTTCCGATCCCGATAGTCCTCGTAGCAGCAGTCACCGATGACGTCTGGCAGGATGCCGAAGAACGCCAGCTCTTCATCATAGCTCGTCAGACATTCGTGCTTCGGATAGTGCAACTTGCCGGTTCTATAATAATTGAGAATATGCCGGAAGATGTCCGGATCTCGGTCAAAGAAGTATTCCTTGCTATCTTCATCGTAGAAGAACTCGCGCTCGTTCGAGCCGAGCAACGTATCCGGATACTTCTCCAGGGTATTACGCCACGTCTCGAAGCGACGGCCGCTCACATTGATCAGCAGTTTTTCGTCATCGGCCTTGCGCCGATCCTTGGGGATCGGCGGCGGTGGCAGTGGATGTGTGGCAATCGGCACCCAGCCGATCGCCGCCGCCCGGGCAAATGGCAACCACGCTGCCACCGAGGCCATGCTTGACGGTGGAATCTTTCTTCAGGATAGCGGAAGAGTCAGCGTCGATCTTATTCGAAGGATCGGTGGTACTCTGCTCTCTGCTTTGCCGGTTCGATCTTTACTCGATATGTCTAGAGATCTTTGCTCTCTCTTCAGAATGGCAATCTAGAGCTACAATAAAACTAATATCCACGATTCAAGCCGCATCGATTCTATTATCGCAAATAATTTTTTCGACGAAAAAATGAGATTCTTTTCGATTGAATGAAATGTACATATATATATATATATATTTTTTTTTGCCGATTCGGCATTTACGAAATTGAAATTTACGATACCGTTCAAATGTTCGTTAATATAATGGCTATACTCTCTAAATATCTTTCTTGCAACAAATATAAAACGATTTTTTGCATCCGTCACTGGCAACTCTCCAAAGATTTCTTCCAAGTTCAGATCCAATATATCTCTTTAAAATTAAAGATTTCCTCTCTCCAATTCGTGGCGTGGAACACGCCACTTTTTGCCTCGGTTCTTCTTAGGTCAGCTTGAGCTGACGTTCGTTTGATTCATGCTTCTTCAAGTCCGATTACTAGTATGATTATTAGCCTACATCTCTCAACGAACGATCACGCTGCTACTCTCTATTTTTAATTCAAGTTCTTCTCAAGCTTCTAAAACGTTTCCCTAGCCTGATCTTAATTCTCTTACATTTGAGAATTCTAGTTACTATACGTCTTCCAGGCGATCGGTAGCCGCTCTACTTCCATCTATTTGTTGGCTTATTATTTATCTACAAATCTATTTATTTATCTATTCGCCGTGGCTATATATTTAATTTTTTCAACAAAGCTTTCATCCCCCTCCCGGTAACAAATTTCCAATTTCTCCGAGAATTTCTTATCGTCGTTTTGCTCTTCGACATGCAGATATCAAAATCAAGACTTTTCCCACTTTGCCGTATTCGTCGTCGTGAGTTTCGTACGTCGCAATGATACCCTGAAGAGATGCATTAACAACTGGCTAAGTAACATTTGCCTCTCTTACGTTGCAACGACGACTTAGACATTGGCAACCTAAGATCGGGTACCAACCCGAAATTCGTTATTTCGTGCCTGGCATTTCTCAAAAAATTTCTTTCTTCCTCATTCCGTTTTCGAAGAAAAAAAATGAAATTTAACGAAATGATGAACGCCACGTAGTAGCAAAGCACGAGCCGAGCGGAGACGCGCGCCGGATTAACCAATCGCGTTCTGGCAACGTGTCTTCCACCATCATCGATAGTCGCACGATAGCTGTTGGTGGTGCTCTTCAGGATATCGCACCGGAAATCTTCCACCTGTTTTGGCTCGCTTGGCCACCGTGATAGTCTGAGCTTGAGTCTCCGCCAGCAAGCACCTACCAGAACACTACATTGTCGAGCTTGCTCTTTGTCCGATCCTTACGTATATTTTTCGAGTGCGCTCCTCGAAAAGACGGTCATTGATGACATTATTCATCAATGGAGAATGGACGCGTTTCTTCTCGAGTCGGGAAAGCTTTACCGGTAACGAGTAACAAAACGTTTCCTTTTATTAACGATAAGAAGGCTCGTTTCGAAGGCTGACGCGATAATAAATTTAGAATTGCGAAAAGATTATAGGTTTTTTTGTAAATTTCTCTTTAGATAAAGTTCATGTATATATATATATATATATATATATATATATATATATATATATATATGTATATGTATATGTAGAGCTATTTACAAAATATTATTTAAGACACTATGTATCGAGATGTCAGCTTTCTTCAAAGCGCTGTCCGCTCATGAATGCCAGCTGGCTGAAGATGAGAAGAAGCTTCTTGCTACGAAGCCTTTGTGTGTTATAATTGGGCGGACAATCGTAAACTCGCTCACGCGTTCACGGAGTTGAGACTCGCGGAGATAAAGCCTCGCTGAAGCTGCCGAATAGAGGAGAAAATGTTTACGAGTAGACACCAAACAGTCAACGAAAGAAGAGCGTTCGCAGTTTTTCGGCGTGCTTTTTTAAAATTTCGCCGTGCTTCGCGTCAGAACATAAAGAGAGGCGTTCGTCATCCGTTCTTACCGAACGTCAATCGAGATTCATTCATCGAGCGCTTTGACAGCGCACGCGAATTTTTTTTCGATCGCGCAAGCACATTCCGCGCAGCATCTATCTTCGTGTGGTCCCAGACTTCTTCCTCGTGGCTTTCCTGGCAATCGCCGGAGCGCGATCACGAAACTCTCTTACGCAAGCGAGGCGCGTGCTTCTCCCGCGACGCATCCAATCTGTCAGACTTTACACGTACATTCCTCGCGACGAGTCGACTCGCCGGAAACCGCTCCAGTTGTTTAAGAGCCTCCACGACTTTTCCCCCGAGAAGGTAGCGCGTCTCCGCAAGCTCCGGCACTGTGAGCTCGCATGTCGATCTTCCCCATCAGGCGTCCGCCGTCTCGATTATTCTCCGCTTGCGCGCACTATGATCTGCCCACAAGCCCGATTGATGCTGCTTCGTTCACGAGTACACGACTCTCTCGCGTCCCTAAAGCTTCTCCGTCGCTTCGCCCGATGCGGGATGCGACGCGTCGCACGCGCGAGCAATGCGTACGCGCGCGTGGCTGCGCGCGCGCGCGCGCGCGCGGACACTCTCGCGTCTATACGTGGCGGCCGTGTACGTGTATGTATTATGTGAGCGAGTGTGTGTATGTGTGTGTGTGTATGTGTTTATTTGTGCGTGTGTGTGTGTGTAATGCGCTTTTGCGCGCGCTGCACCGTCGCAAGCACCCACGCTGAAGCACCCGCTCGATGAGTTGGCCGCTCGCGACTACCGGAGCTTAGTCCCCGGCACCGAGTTTATGTGATTCGCGGCGGTGGTGCGGTGGTGGTAGCCCGGCACCTCCGGAGAAGCGTGGCTCTCGTCGCGCTTCGCAGGAGAGAGAGCGGAGCGACCAGCGTCGCAGCAGCGCCGAGAGAGCGCGGAGCGGTCACCTAGCCAAGGTCTAAATTGATTTTTACGACGGTGGCGGTGGTGGCGACGCGCGTCGGCGTCCCGACGTGGCGAACGTTTCCCGTTGCCCGGGCAACCCCTCAATGATGACGTCACGATTCTCACCACCCTCATCGTCGTCTTTCCGCCTCCGATCTGCCGCCGCTGATCCCCGTATTTCCACTTTAGCCTACTTACGCTTTGAGGAACGCTGGCTCTCAGCTTCGTCCGCACGCTCCATTCGCGCGGTTCTCTTAACGAGAGGGAAAGAGAGAGTGACAAAAGTTATTCGCCGCCGAGTCCCCTTGTCGCTCTTTGCGTCCCAACTCCTCGTATATTTATCGTCCTGTTGCGGTTTCTCGTATATCTGCATTCATTCATTCTTTCCTTCTTTGTTCTCATTGCCGGTGTTCGTTACGATTTTCCGTATAAATCTCCCGCCCTAAACTCTTCGTGCTTCTGTCGGCAAAAAATCTCTTGTCATCCTTGCACGATCAATCTTTTAATACGAATCATACTTAACACTTATTTAAAAAAAAAAAGGCCCTATCTGTCATTTATATATTTTAATATAAATCCGTCCGACTTATTCCGGATTATTCTACTATTTTCTCGACAAAGCCATCATCGTAGCCACTGTAATCGAGTTTGCTCCGAGCTTATTCTGACTTACGACCGGTTCAGCCTATCCCCCTCAATTAACTCTTATATATTGACTTTTTTTACATTACATTATTGTTATAAGCTAATAGTCAGAAAAATAAGTATCTCTCGTACAACTTTTTCTCAAACAGTTAATCTAAAGTTAAAGAGAACTGTCAGTCATTATTCTCTATCTACTTAATTCGCATGCGTATAGTAAAAGTGGTAAATAAAGTAAAACCGGCTGTTTCTTTTTAAAGCTTTTTTCGATATTTCGTACTCACCTTAACACCGAAGGCAATTACGCGGCTAAATCCGGTCCTATTATCCCTTTGTTTCTTCTCATCTTCCGTTTCGTTTCCTCGAGGCGAACAATGCTTTTCCATTCTATCTGTTCCTTCCACTGCTTGCTCTATCCGCACGTACGCGTATTATTCGCCAAGCCTAATCCCATTATCTTCTCAAAGTTCTTTCCGTTTATTTTTATATTTCTTCTTATTTCTTATAATTACTCCATATATTTCTACCGTTCCGCTTCAATTAGTATCAATCGCCATACTTACGTGTCCTATTCGCTCATATTCTCTTCTTGTACTATAATTTCGGTTCATCTATTTTAGCTCCTCTTATAAATTTTTCCTCTCTACCTCCGCTATCTTCTTTCATCTTTCATTCTCACGTCTTTCATCCTTCCGATGCGTCCCTAATTTTATTATTCGATTCCAACTCTATTTAAAAAAAAAAAAAAAAAACTTATAATCGTATAACAATATTGCATGCTTATTTAATTGATAATTTTAGGAAAAGCAGATGCTTTCAATTTCTCGTCATTTTTTCCATTACTTTCTATCCCTCATTTTCTCTTCATTACCATCGAGCCAACTCTATAGCTCACGACTGATCTCCGTTCTTTCGCATTTTTTTTTTTTCATCCGACAAACGTGCCAACTAAAAATAAAAGATCCTCTTTTTACCTTTTTTTTTTTCCTCCACACTACTCTTCACTCCTCTTCGGTTTCATTACTGCAGGTCTCACACGTCTCTCTTGCTCATCGGCTAAGTGTTGCGTTATTTTTCAGTTTCCTACTAGTAGCGAGACAGACGCTTCGTTTAAGCGCCCATTCATCCGTCCTCAACAGAATAACGCGCAGGTGGCTTCACGTTTCTCTTCCTTGTTGTCAGGCAGTTTGATAGAAGCCCTTGGTTGAGGTAAAATAATGCACAGCGGGTTTTCATTCGTCACCATTGATGGACTCCAGCGTAATGTTTGAAAATACTTAATGTCGATTTAAGAATTAAAACGTAATCTTCATTATATTGTAGTAGATCGTACGTGATTATTAAAAAAATAAATGCGAGTAAGTGAATTTCCTAAACTTAAATTAAATCCATTGATTCTTACTTGCCATATTTTTATATGAGAATTTTATTTTTGGATAATATTTATTATTTATTTAAAAAATTCCCTTCTAATTACAAGCATAGATAAGTAACAGCGTAAGTATATAATAAATCTATAATAAGTAACAGACAGTAAAGAGAAAACAAAAAAAAAAGATACAAGAAAAAGAAACGAGTAAGTACTGCGCTGTCAAATGAATTCTCGACTTTAATGAATGTACAAAAGAGCGCATCTTGAAAATTAAAGTATACATCCCCTGATTTGAGTCAGTAATTTGCTACGTATTTATTCTATAAAATGTCCCCTTTGTGAAAAATTCATGAAATAATCGGCAAATAGCCATAAAAACTTTGCCATGAATACAGATAATGTCCCAAAAATAATATAAGTTAAAAAGATAAATATATTATATTTTAAAAAGATTCTCTTTCAAAATAGTTATTATTCCAAAATATCTCTCTCTCTCTCTCTCTCTCTCTCTCTCTCTCTCTCTCTCTCTCTCTCTCTCTCATTTTCTTTAATTACTGATGAACAAAATTGCAAAAAATTATTGCAATTAGAAATACGATGTTTTAAATATAATATCATCGTCATTTTTAAATTATGCATGATCAATATTTGTTGATAAATCTCGTGTAGAATCGTAGTAAAAAATATATTTTTACTCAATAAAAATACGAATATTACTATTAATTTATTACAATATATTTAATTCTTATTTTATAGAACGGAGTTTAGTTTAAAACGGAATGCCTTTTAATATATCTTTTTTATATATTTTAGAATTAATTACACACACATATAGTGATCTAGAATTAATTAAACACACACAATAGTAATCGTAGATAATTTATTGCCATAAAAAAAATCTTAAAAAAATCGCCAATAAAAAGGTAGATTATATACGAGAAGTAAGCTAAAAGTTTGAATACAAAGCGGCGGAAATTGCGATACGCCGCAATATGACCTTCTTCCGGTGGATTTTGCAAATACAACTCTTCGGATCTACGGCCGCGTATTTTCCCGAGTATTTCCCGCAAACGAAGAACCATGCCTCTTTCCTTTATATTTGCGCTTCCTCGCTTTTCTTTTTTCACACGGAACTTTTCAATTAACGTCGCATTTTCCTGTGTAATCGACGATGTTTTTTTATCAGGAGTTTTTTGCCATCGTTATTGCAGCAAAAAAAAAAAACAAAGAGAAAGCTTACATCATTCTACCGATTGCATGGATATTATTATACTGTAAATGAAAATAATTGCGCGTTAAAAAGATTTTAAGCAATAAATAAAATGAGCGATTTTTATTATATTAAGTAAACTTTACGATTAATATATGCAGCTCTTATAATTATTTATTTACTATCGAAATTTCCATCCCATTATCCCATTGTCAAGTAATAATAATTGAAAAATTTTATATTATTAATGTACACGCATATAGATTTATTAATGCACACATCCATGCGCGCGTATGCGCATATATATGTATAAAGCATCGTTATTCACACGAAACATTATTTTCACAACTTGTGTAAAACACACATTTATCTTGTAAAAGTAGAAAACAACAAAAAGTAGAAAAAAAAGATTTATATTATATATATATATATATATATATATATGATATATTTTTATTATATATAAAATATAAAGATATATTGTCGTTTTATAAATATTAAAGGAGCCATTGTTTAAACAAATTTATACAATGTATATTAGAATATTTTCTATAAAGTATATAAACATGGGACATGTACATATAAATATATTTTCGCAAAGAGATCTTTTCGTGATACTTTTCCTGAAAAACAAAATTACTGCAATACAAAAGAAAAAGAAATCGTTAGTTTCACAGCAAATCTAAAATCTTTGATCCCTAAAGATCCATAGAAATTAAGGACGAAAAATTAAAGACGCGAGATTATCAGATCAGAAACAAGATCCAGCTACCATCGAAGCTGCAAAATGCCCGGTAATTGCACCAAGTACATGGTTAAGCTGTTTGTTAAAAGTCTCAAATCTTTCCCTTTTTTTCTTAATCTATAGAATTACAAATAGAGACAAAAGTCTCTAAATTCAATATGGCACAAATTTATCGGTTGACGATACGTTATTAATTAATTCTATGGATTTTGAATTTTAACACGCGTTTATCGCAAAACAAGATTCCTCACTATTCTCTTGACAATTTTTACATAAAATAAAATTTATTTTTTTTCAAATATATAAAATTTTTATTCATTACTGTTATTTGAAAAAATTTCATCAACTATATGAAAAGAAACATTTCCAATCCAAAATATTTCAATGTACGACCTCCAGCATTTTATAAAAGCAAATTTTTATATTATATTATCTCTAGATATATGATAAAATCAGTTTTTCAGATTTTCAGAATCAATCGATAAATTTTTAATCCTTCTGATAAACTATATATATATATATCTATCTCTTTTTATAATAGGTTTTCTGGTAAAAAATAAAAAAATTTTTGTTATCCAATATTGTATTTCTGAATAAATTTTTACCTTTAAATAAATATTTACTTTTTATCGCGCAAAGAATTAATTCAAACAAACAAATCGCAAGTAATATATCATAAATACCGCGATTAGCACGCTAGTTGTAAGCTCGAAAACTTAATAGATCTTATAAGAGGATTATTCAAAAGAGCATCGAAGAAATATTGAAGATACGAAAAGCCTTCAAGAATCTCATGTCCTTTTGCGGAGGCAATTCTATGTGTCTGCCGCGTAGTTTCCCAAGAGTTTCGATCCTATCAAAAGTTGTTTCGTTGTCTCCCTGTGTGGCCATTTACTTTGTCAAAGTTACAGCTTCGAGTAACGAGCGAGATAGTTCTTCTTTGAGAAGTTGCATGAGAAACCGCTCGCGGTTTCGTTTCGCGATACGCTTTGGATCTCTTATCAGATTGAAACGATTTGCAAGTATACAGAAAATCACGCTTCACATTAATTATGAATTATTGAACTTATAAATATTAATCAGTTTATATTTGGAAATAAAATAGCACAATTCTCGCGTACCAGTCATTAATAAAAGATTTTAAATTCTACAACTTTATCTTTTAAGACGATATAAAAAAATTTCATATATTTTTCAAGATATTAACTTTTTTTTCTATTGTATTTTCGTATTGTTTTTAAAAGTAATAATAATATTCTTCATTGTAATTAAAATGAAATGTTAATAATTAAAATTAATATTAATATTTATATATTTAACAGTATAAAGGAAATCTGATTTACATAATTTTATATTTTTAAGATAATCGATTAAAGATATCACATGATTTCGAGGTTTTTATCACAAATTAAGATAAAATCGAGTTTATCTTAAATCCGCCTCCCCCTTCTCCTTTAAAATTATGTATACGTAAGTCAAAATAGATTTTACCTTCTATCATTTAATTTAGAAATATACGATGAGAACGACGAAATGCAAGTAATGTAACGCGACAATATTAAGTGGTCATCATAAAATAAACAATGAGTTATGCAAATATATTGAGTTTCGATGAATTTACTTTACTTAAATGCTGATCGGCTGCATTGAGAGAGAATGGAGAGAGAGAGAGAGAGAGAGAGAGAGAGAGAGAGAGAGAGAGACAGAGAGAGACAGAGACAGAGACAGAGAGACAGAGAGACAGAGAGACAGAGACAAAGAAGTAGATAAATAAAAAGAGCAATAATATACATATATTTGAAACATTTTATTAAATAATATTCAAAATATCAATACTACCTTTTTTTATTCGAAATCTATGAAAAGATGAAAAAGGCAGGTGATGCGATTTCTCAAAATGTGAAATTATTATGAATAGATGATAATTTAAAATAATTATGTAATAATAAAATAAATAAATTTCTTTACCAGTCGCTGCTTCGTCTGTTTTCTAACCGTATGCTTCCGATGAAATTTCACAGAAAGATCAACGAACGATATTTTATATATCAGCCATTCCTCACATTTTTCTTTCACCTGGAAAATGCAAAGAGTACGTATTATTTATCAGCATTATGTTTCTATCGTAAATCGAATTACGAAACAATTAATCATTGCATATCATCATATTCATATATAATTATAGCTCACATATTATAATTGCCGACACTTTTCATGTTTGCATAAAACTCCGATATATTTCGGGGATAAATATGAGATGAAATAAAATATTTATTAACCATCGCCGTTTTAATAGTCGACCGGCGTCGAAATACGAATGATGATTGAGAAAACGCAGTTAATGACACTCACACGCGTTTATTTACGTTACATTATACGGCCAATATTTTTGCATAAACACGATATGATACCTAAATATTTAAACGCAGAATTGATTATGTTTGACGTGAATAAAACGAGTATATATAACGCGAACGTTACTACAAAGAGGCGGCGACGCGGAAAATGGCGGAAAAGCATGAAAGTGGATACGAATTATGGCAATCGGCTTGAACGTGGCACTGTGTCCTGACGTCACATCCGCGATACAACGAAATATATACCGCGAAAGAAGTTGAATCAAAACCCAAAAAAGCATCAGTTAAATTCATTTTATTGTTAGACAATTTCTAATTAATTCGCAGCAGAGGCGAAATTTTATTCTCTCTCTCTCTCTCTCTCTCTCTCTCTCTCTCTCTCTCTCTCTCTCTCTCTATTAAATATATTTTATTATGTATCATATATTATATATTTTATTATATGTGTACTTCTATTATATATCGCGTATTTAGATATGTGCGTGTTGATATATATATGGTACGTAAAATTCTAAACAAAACTCGGTGTTATCATCAAAGATAAATAATGTAAACTCTTTAGACAATCTATATAATTTACAAAGATGAAAGTCAGCGTCTCTTTATTTTTTTATTCATTTTACTTGAGCATAAAACAAACCTCACGACGAAGTGGACGTAGTAGGATATAGTACTTATCACGTACACAGACCAAATGGCGACTGCATCGAGAAACGCGCGGGGAAATTAAATAATTTTAGCCTCTAGGGGTACGTTCGAAAATCTTACCTGTAGGATAGAATAGCATTGAATTGACCAATCGAGATAAAGAAATCCTTGCTCTTTTTCTTACCTCACTTCATCGGGAAGATTTCTGAACGCATCCTGGAAATGGACGTGATGGCGCTGCTGCGCGCAAAATTTAGTCACCATATAGTTACACGTCGAAAACGCCAGCGTGACGTCACGTCGAACATTCAAAACGATCGCTATATTTCGTATGCTTTATCGCACTCTCTCGCTCATTTTCCGCGTCGCCGCCGCTTTGGAATTACGTACGCGAAACGTTCAAGTTATATACTCGTTCTATTCGTCGAAAATAAAGAATTTCACGTTTAAATAAGTATGGGGAGTGCTTACAAAAAGATCAAAGCGTATCCTCGCTCTTGTCTTTGTAAAAGTGTGTAACAGTATCGATATTGTTGGGTCTGTTCTTTTTAGTTGACCCGGGTCTGCACTAGAACCGCACCAGTTCAAGTTAGTTCAAGATAGTGTAGGCAAGCGCAAGAATATACATGGGTCTAAAAAGAACGGTATAGCGCAGTATAGTCGACATTTATTGCAATCTTTATTTTATTACATTCTTTCTTCAATGAATATAAACAAAAGGTTCCGAGAATAATAAACAATCGATAAGAAGGACATAAGAAGCAAATAACGACCAAGTCCGGAACTAAATCACAAAGAAAAAACAAAAAAACTTCGTCTTATTTATATTATATTATTCACGTCTTGTAAATTATCGTATGTTAATTATTTTAATCTGATTTATTAATATATATGTCGCGTTTTTTTTTTTTTTTTAATATGATTTATTTTATTATACGGACATCCGTTAATTTGCTTCTTAAGTTCTTCTTATCGATTGTTTCTTCGATAAATATTTTTAAATTTCCGGGTTATTATGAAACTGCCTGCACTGCTTGCTCTACCTTCGGACCTAGTGCAGGCAGTTTACTGAACTGACTGTACTACTTCAGGTTGTACTGTTAAAAAGAAAGCTTTAGCGCAAACTTCGTGAACTAGTGCAGCCAATTCAGCTAAAAAGAACAAACCATTGTGTCTCTTATCCGGTGCATCTTGATAAACTACAGCTTTAAATCGCATAAATTACATAAAAGATGAATGAAACTTGATACGTAAACATGAAAATTATCTAATTATACATATAAGATTTATTACAGTATAGGCGGTTGAGACCGATGGCGCGGCGAAGAAAAAATCGCGATATCTCGATTGGCACTCTCGCATCCGGAGATCGATAAAGTTTAAGTCAATCGCAGATTGCGTGGTGCGTCAGCGTCAGTCCGTCAGTTGAGTGGTTGAGTCGTGTGTGATCCCTGATAATTCCGATTCGCAGGTACCGATATGTCAGCGACAATGACAGCCAAACTGCAGGATGACATGAATAGTATACCTCTCGCAGACGATGATCCGCAGGGTGAGTGCTTGGAGTTGCTTATTCCGTGACGTCTCTCGCAATAGCTGTTGCTATACCCGCTATCGATGACTTATAACCTAGCCAGTTTATTGCGAACTTACTTTGCACGCCAAGCCCTTATCCGGATCTTAATCTTTATTTAGCGCCATTTACTTAGCTTTGCTTATTTTTTTCTGATTAACTTTTTATCTATCTGTATTGACATTGTATTTGTTGATATTGGTATGAAAGTTAGATCAGCCATATTTAAGACACTGAATATATGTACTGATAAGTAACAATATATAATATATTCTCTATTTCTCAGAACTTGATTTTGTGATGTAAAAACGACACTTAATATTAGTTTGATCCAAGTATTGTCGCTTTCTTTTATATTTATCGATTATATTTTTTGCTTACGAATCCTTGGGAATCCTTAATAATTTGCACATTCCACGCATAATGCAGTTTGTCCCGTGACAACTGTAGCTTTCTGCTTTTTTTTTTTTTATTTGTATTGTGAATAGCTCGCTAAAGTTATTTCTCACACATTCATAGTAATAATACCGGAAGAGGAAATCTTGGACAATGCTTCGCATATATCTGATGCGCTAGGAAGAGGACGTAGTATGGATTCTATTCCATCGACATTTACTAACGGAAGCTGTAGTCCAAATAGTAAGTGATATTATCGATCTCTTATGATGTCAAAGAAAAAAAGTATATAGTTGATTTTTAATTTTTTATATAATTTAGATGAGTATAATACATAATATTAATTAAATACAATCTTAGTCCCTATTTTTAAACCTCTTTTGTCTAATTTTATTATATATTTATTATATATTTTATTTAAAAATTATAACAATGTTAATCTCTTTAATTTTTGATTTTATAAGATTACAACATGGACAAATAAAAAAACAGTATGTAAAAAGATTGAAATGGATTATAGGTTTAGATCCAGATATCAGCCCAGATGAACAGGAGGAGAAAGCTAGACTGATTGCGCAGGTTCTCGAACTGCAAAATACTTTAGATGGTGCATATATACTTTAACAAGAGTTTATGTTACAGATATATGTATGTGTTGGTATTTTCTAATATGTAAATATATGTGCTTTATTTAGATCTGTCACAAAGGGTGGACAGTGTGAAGGAAGAAAATCTCAAGCTGAGAAGTGAGAATCAGGTTCTGAGTCAATACATTGAGAATTTAATGTCAGCATCAAGCGTGTTTCAGTCAACGAGTCCTAATACTAAGAAGAAGTAAACGACCAAATTAATTAAATAAATTAGATTAAATTATTAAATTATATATATAAATTTATGAGCCAGCTATACAGAATCTTGAAATAATTGTGATTGTTTTGACTATTTTCAAAAATATGTGTATTTAATCATGCATTTAATTATAAATTCTTATTTGACAAAGCAAAGTATCTCTGATAAAACAATCTATTTTTATCAGTCAAGTATAATCAAATATCCTTTTAAAATAATTAAGACTATTTATAATGCATTCACTGTGACTGTGACTTGAAACACGCTTATAGTTACAATTGTATGCACCAAAGAGTCTTGTATTTCTATAATTTTTATGAAACACAAACGCTGTGCAAACTTTTAAAGAAATCTGCTAAGTAATTATTTTATATACAATATAAAAAAAATTCCCAATTTTTTAATTCTTTTAATTCTCAAAATTTTCAATTTTTATATTTAGGATTAATTAATTTAGCTGAGACATATATAATGCATAATATAATGCATTATATAATATTAATAATATGTTTGTTATAATTTATTGTCTGAAGTAAATAATATATAAAATCAAGTAAAAAAAGTTTTTAAATAATTTGACAATTATATTTTTTATTATGTTATTTATATATAATATATGCGCTGTTAATTTCATATAATCAATTTTATATTACAACTAATGTATTTCGTTCATACATTTGCTCTTTGCATTTATATACATTTTCAGCAATTTATCCGATATGCGGACTTTACATTTGCAAAGCTAAGTATCAAGAAATTTGAAGCCAAGTATACATTTTGTCGAAATATCTCTTGTTTTAATACAAATTCTTACTTCGAAATTTTGACATATTTATTATATATGCATTGTATGTAGATGTACAAAAGAGATAATTATATACAATTAGAATACGCTATAATTGATGACATATGAAAACTTAATATGCTACATATGTAGTGTACGTTACGAGCAAGATGCGAGCTAGTTTAAAGTTTGCTATTTATGACGGAACGAGTTGATTTTTAAAGATGACACATACGTGCAGTCATCTTGCTTGTAAGCGTATCGAATCGATACGATTGACGCATAATAATAAATATATATTTACTGCAAATGAAAAACTGCAACTTGCGATAAAGTTTCAGTTTGAGGGCACAAGCAGAATGCACTATCTTAAATTATCCCATTGTTGAGTAAAACAGTGTTATAATAAACATTATATTCGATCAGTGCCTCGTTCGAATGAATTTTTTATCAAGCGGCATCATCTTTTTTCTCATAAAACATTTATTTATCATTGTCCTCGGTTCCTTTTCCGAACAATAAGTTTATAATGAATAAAATATAAGAAGCATGCCTGTGTGCTAAAACTTTCCGATTAATTCTCGATTAGTCCTCTTGGATAGCCGAAAATTGTATTGCTTTTTGCCCCCAAGATGTTTTCGACCCTGGCTTTGCTCGTCCATTCTTCTTTATTCCTATCCACCATCCATAATGCACGTATTTGCGCGATCGAAATGCATCGTAGGAACCTATACTCCATTGTTCCCATTCGGTATTATCGTTAGTCATATTTACCTGAAATCAAAATATATGAGAGACAAGTTAGATCTACAATGGATTTTAATCATCTTCAAATTTTTTCATTAATAAATATTTAGAGAGCTGATTTATCAACTACATGGATTGTGTTTAAGTAATTTTTATTATCTTTATCTTAAGTGATTTTTTTTTAAATAATTTTATGGCTATTAAATTAATAATTATGCTGACTATTATATTTTTATTATTAAATAGAATTAGAGAGTCTTGTTAAAATTATTGTGAGAATTAGGTTGAATAAGGTCATTGAGATAATTTTATAGAACTGTGTAGAATTTTATCCACAGCATTATAAAATGCTATGTATAAAATTTGCAGATATAAATAGTATTGCACAACATGTTATACCTCACATTTGTCTCGGTAGTAAAAGCTTTTTTCATAACTTTTTCATAACAATACATAGAAAGGCATTTCGCATTACATTTTTATATAGACAATATATTTTGTCTAATATATATATATATATATATATATATATATATATATATATATATATATATATATATATATCCATATTTTATATCTATATCTTACCTCTCCATATAATCGTCCCTTTTTATTAAATGCTAAATAAAGCCTCGTTTCGATACTTTGTATTCTAATAACGCCGAAAGATACCGGCGTCACGTGTAGCAAAGCTGCAAAAGTATATAATCTCTTATAAAAATAATAATTTATAATGTTAATAATAATAATGATAGCAATAGTTGGAAATAGTATTCATGACATATATAACATATTTTGGATCTTTATTTTACTCCGGTCATTAATTCAATTAACATTTCGTAACAATAATGCGGAAATACCGTGCGACTCTTTGTTGCCGGATAATCCTCGGACTCGTCCGGACGGTGTAATTGCCAGATGATACCCTGTTCGGCAGTACAGTTTCATTATCCGACAATTATAAACAGGATTTTTCGCTGGCTGTCGGGGATCCCATATTACGTATGGCGTATATTTGCGTGGTTTGGAATTGCGTTCGATGTTACGCGGCGTTCTATAATTACAATCCGATAATAATTCGTAAATACCTATGTTACGTATTATATAACAGAAAGAGAGAGAGAGACAGACAGACAGACAGAGAAAAGAAATCTATTCTTTATGCAAAAACACAAACTAATATTAATACGCATATCAAAGAATAATATGTATCAAGAAAACGATAAAAAACATAAAAATTGTATAAATAAACAAAAAGAACGAAGCAATATATACAATATATTATGCCTGTCTGTGAATGTGTGTATGGAGTCACACATATACATATACGTGCATACATAAAAGCAAAAGTATACGAGACTGTATAAAGATTGTGTTAATTAAGAACATTAACAGTATGGCAAATTAATTCTATAATTACAATGGACATGAAACAAAATTACAGAAATAAATAAAATAGAGAGATAAAAATTTATTGCATTTTTAGAAAAGTACTCTTAGGAATGAAAAGAAATTGTAATAATCTCTCATTTATATTATAATTAACAGAACCCTCGTGAAACATGTATAATATAGTACTAAATTAATATTTCATTTACACACATACACACACACACATATATATATTTATATGATATTTTTTTCGAGTTTTTAAGTATATTATGTCTCTTAAGCCATCAGTCGTTGGAAATGGCTTTGCCTTTATGAAGGGTGTTCACACCGTTATATAGATGCTGGAAAATATATAGGTCGGCCAGTTTTTCAGGTCAGCAGGCCTCGTGAATGAAGCGCATCACTATACTGTAAACGCTCTCGCGCACTTCGTTATTTTAAACCGATTCTCGATGGGAGGAAATGTCAATAGGCTTTGTGTGCGAGAGTTACGCGAACAGCTTGGTCGACATCAAAAAGATAAAGTATATTAAAGCGGTTAATTTTATATGGCTTCGTATACACAAGCCAATAAACCTACTGTGTAAATAAAATTTACTTCCACGCAAAAATAAATAATATATTCGCGAACGAAGCTACGTATTTTTATTTTATTTATCGGAGAATATAAAATTTATGATTAACGTATCAAAGTTTCTTCAAAGAAAGAATACATTTTTTTTTCTTTTTTTTTTTCTTTAAAGAAATTTAACAGGTAACTTTCTCCAAGAAGGAATATTCAATCTATAAATTTTTATTTAATAGTATATCCGTTGTCTTTATTTACTACTGTATCACTCTTATTTATTACTTATTTATTACTATAATATATTTTTCAGATATCTTTTTAAGATATCTAGAGATTTTCAAGACATCTTATTAAAAGAGAGAGATATCATATCTATTATATCAAAGTGTTGATCTCATCACAAGTTACTATAAAAATTAATATTTATTAATTATTTTCTTAGCTATTATTTTGATATTCTAAAAAACTTCTTTTACGCAATGCAAAAAATCTTTCTTCCAGTAGAAAGGTGAAAAGAAGATAATTTCTTTTTGTATTTGTGAACGGAATGAAATTCCGTTTCTATTCGAATGGTGCAAATTGCATCTCGCCAAATACGTCAGCGTGTCAATCATGATTTCGCACGTCATGTTATGGCGGGAACGTTGCTGAATTCACGGGAAATTGTAGTAGCGATACTACGTACGACACTCGTGCGCTCGTTTGATACCGTTAATAACACAAACTACACCTAATATATCTGCTGACCCTGTGGCGATATGGAGCAGAAAGTTAATCGAGTCAAGTGATCAATGAATGTACGTTATAATGTTGGAGGGCGACTAGGTAGGTAGATAAACGCATTTGCCGTGTATCTAGTGACGGCCAGACATTTTACCTTGTCCCATTAATTATGTTAATCCGTTCATTTACGCAAATTACACGTTTCTAGGTTCGTAGATGAAATGCGAGAGACAGGCATCAAAGTTAATTATTACCATTCCTTGCAGATTGGACGGTAATTTCCGCATTGAGATATTTTTTAAATTACACTCTTAAATATATAGAAATCGCTAATTGTATGCGCGTGACGCGTATTCTCGATTTAATTATATATCCAATTGATTATATATACCCGTTCCCGTCAAACGTGACGGTCGTTGTCGGAGGTCTTCTAGTTTCCCTCTTCTTCCGGATATCGCGAGCGATTTTTTTCCTATTTTCCATTACGTCATCGTCTTCCCGAAGAGATAGTTCCGTGTCATAACTGTCATCGCTGCAACTATCATCGATATCGCTGCACTCCTCGTCGCATGTTGGTGCTTCTAGATTCTCGTGAATCCAGCGCAAACTCATTTTCGGTTTCCTTGCTGCTGCTGCTGCTGCTGCATAAATTCATGGATACATATTTACACCGCACATTGGTATTGTATTATAAATATGGTCATCTAATTTATTTCGTTATTACTAAAACCGCATTCAATATTCATTGAATTGGTTGTCATTGGCCAAGAATCATCATAGCCACATTTGCGGCTAAATGTGAGATGTAACTATGGATCCATAATAAATGTATATTTATGGGTTGCTACATATCGACTATAACAAAGGACATAAAATTTGACAAATTGCTCGAACATATAAATTTATGCATTTTCAATGACAAAGTTGGCGAGGACAATCATACATTAAAAAAAAAAAAAACATTGAACTATTTTCTAACGACATCAAATCAATAATTATATCACATCAAGGGAAACGAAATCGCATTTAATCATTTTTTAATTCATCCAGTAATATAAATATTTCTATTTTAATTTTATTTTGTTGTATTTTTTAATTTGCTAGTACAGCTATATTTGTGTATATTAATTGAAATGATATGATTGAAATTTGCAGAAATTTTTCATTGTTTTTTTACTATTTTATAAATTGTTTCTTATATGAATCTTTCTTATAATCCATGTCTAATGAATATCTTTAAAAGAGTAACTTTATGCATTATGATTATTTTATCAACAAAATCAAGATAGTTTTAACATTCTAGAATAGTGTTATATCCTGGCATTGGAGAAAAAAAAATGTATGAGATAGTAAGTAAAATCTCTATCTGAATGTTGCGAAGCACCCACGCGTTCGAAATTTTTTTTATTCAGAGCAGGAGAAGTAGTATAGTATTATAGTACTCGAGATTTATAACGGTGGTCTCGGTCTACCAGTGGCCATGCATATCGAGTGTGCAGATAATTGCGCATCGGATCGTACTTACGCACCAATAACGCTAAACTAATTCAATAAGAGCAGAAATACGTCAGGCGAATTGAGCACAACGCATTAAAAAAAAAAAAAAAAAAAAAAAAAAATTATCCAGAGATATGCTTACAATTATTAACTCGAGTCTTCTTCCAGCTTGACACATCGATAGCAGCATACGCACTAGTTATTTACAGCAAATATTACATCGTATTATTTATAAGAGAAGCACTAAACATTGAATATATCACATCATTTTTTTTTTTTCACACGTATATACATACAACTATATGTGTCGTATAAAATATTTTGAAAAATTAGGCGGAGATTATTTATATATATATATATATAAGGCTGAAAAATAAATTCTGTCGAACTTTGCTCACACAATCAAGAATAGAGTAGAAGATGAATTTTTTTTCTCGCTCACACGACACTTTGGACAGATCCGATGAAAGAAGCTGATCTCTTCCGCGCGCACGAGGATGCGTCAAGCTTTGATGATCGCGCAAGCACCCACCTACCTGGACGTTTCACGTTTATTACGCGACTGAGCCCGATTCCCCGGTGGCTCGTCGAATAATATAGCAGAGATGACGCCGGTCTACTGACAGTCACCGCCGTCGGCGTCGGCGGTCTGCAGATTCCTGGTGGAACGATTTAAAAATGGGGCACGCCTCCGAGCACGCGCATCTTTTTTAAAACCCTCTCTTTAAAGAACTATTATTAATCATTAGGCGTACCATTCTGGAGATACGTACTTTGATAATGTTCCTCGTTGTGAGAAACCTTTAATCTCGTATAATTATAAACTCCGCATCACACTCATGAATTAATCTTGTGAATGAAATTATTGATAAATTAATTAGAATTTTTTTCTAATAATTCTTTTCTTTTTTTACAATTTATTATATAATTACATCATTAAATCTTTTATTGCAATAAATAAATTAATCCGTGCATTTTTCTACAGAAATATATGATTTATATTACAATACTAAAATATATATACATATATATATATATATATATATATATATTATATTGTATTTATTATATAATTTATTATATAATAATATTTATAATATTTATTATATAATTTATTATATAATAAATTGTAAAAAAAAATTAGAAAAAATTTTAATTAATTTATCAATAGTTTCATTCACAAGGTTAATTCATGAGTGATGCGGAGTTTATAATTACAAGATTAAAGATTTCTCAACGAGGAACATTATCAAAGTATATATCTCCAGAATTGTATGTCTAATGATTAATAATGGTTATATATATTATAATATATCATATATATATATATATCAAGAATTATTTTTTTTAATACTCATGTAAAATTGCAGTATTCTAGTTTACCACCATCAATTTGATAATACAAGATATTGATAATACTTTTCTGCATACATTAGAAATATTATAATAATGTGTATGTATGTTAAGTTTGGAATACTTAAAGATAATATGATTCTTTGGATGATTGTAAATTTGTATTATTATTAGATATTTTCTTTACACTTTCTATTAATATATACAGATGGCAAAGCAGGTATAATATAAAATTCTATAGATGATAAAAAACAAGGATAAGTCTGAAAGACTAAGTTGATTTACAATATTTTTATGATACAACAAATATTTTCAGTTATATGCTATTTTGAGAATATTTTAAATGATTGAGATAAAAAATTTGATATCGAAACTTTATAATTTTTTTCGGATCAGTGACATATTGTTTGTATATTTTTTATTATTTCTTTATATATTTTTTTCTATTGTTTGCAATATGAACGGGAAGAATTAATGCTAAAAATTTGATATTGAAATTTTAAACGTTAAATTTCGGTTAAATTGAAATTAAAAGGAAAGTGTAATCTTTAAAGTTTTATTTCATTGACAAGTCTCTGAAGTTCGGTCAATTGTTAACATATCAAAATCAAAATAACAGCACAAAATTTTCTTCCTGGTAAACCTGTGACACAAAACATGAGCTGTTTCATGATTCTAGTGCCAATGATTGCGCTCGCGTTTTAATCGACGATAAGGTCGTCGTCCCTCGGAGTTCACCGTTCCATGTTCGTAGTTATATCTGCAGAGAATGTTATGGCTATCGATCGAGTGCAGGGCACTTTGATACACTATTCGTACAACTAATACGATCAAGCTCTGGCACAGCATACGGCACTATTTAATCACAGCCGGGCAATAAAGTATGCGTGACAGCACACAAATTAATCCTTTGTAGAGTGTCACGCAATTTTCAGTGCATGATTGTCAAGTGATTAGGGATCAATTTTAATAGATTTATAGATCACGCAATTTTTATGTAAATTGGCTGATCAATTTCCGTAAATCGTCAAAGTGGTGACTATAATAGGTGCAAAACACATACAGCTCGCAAAACAATTTAAACAGTTTTATTCAACTTATCAATTTAACAATATTCACAATTGTATATATATATATACCAGGTATATAAATATGAAACCGGAATTTTTGTATAGAAAATACACGTTTATTGTATGAAAATGATAACAAATATTTTATTCCAAGTATTGCCCATTGCTAGCTATACATTTTTCCCATCTCTCTGACAATTTGTGGATGCCACGCCAAAAAAACTGTCGCTCCTTTGAGGCAAACCAGTCATCGAGCCATTTTCGTACATTTTCGTAAGAAGTGAAGCGCTGCTCAGCAAGTGCGTGTCCCATCGATGCAAATAAGTAGTAATCGGATGGAGCCAAGTCTGGTGAGTAAGCCGCATGCGAAAGTATTTCCCAACTAAACGCCTCAATCGTTTCCTTGATCGGTTTTGCTGTGCGCGATGGTGCATTATCATGAAGCAAAATCATTTTGTGTCGCCTTTTTTGATATTCTGGTCGTTTTTCACGCAAAGCCTGATTCAAATCGAGTTGTTGTTGCGTTTGAGCGTCATCCTCATCCAACAATGTTTGCAAATCGCTGTCTTCAAACTTTTTCGGTGGTCTTGCACGTTCTTCGTTTCTCACGTCAAAATCGCCAGTTTTGAATTTTTTAAACCACTCAAAGCACTGTGATTTACCAAGAGCATGCTCACCGTAAGCTTCGACAAGCATTCGATGCGATTCCGCAGCAGTTTTCTTCAAATGGTAACGGAAAATCAATGCTGTCCGCAAATCGTAGTTTCCAGGCACAAAATTCGACATGTTCAACGCTATTAAAAACTATGCTGTTGTATGAAACTTGTATTGTTGTGAATTGAAAATCTTTATCAGATGTCAAAACAAGAAAATGGCGCCAATGACGCGGTTTGACGGTAACAACATTGACAGCTAGGGTCATGTATGGGCAAATTCCGGTTTCATATTTATATATCTGGTATATACACTATTGTTTTGCAACTATATTATAGTCACCACTCCTTATGTTAAAGAATTTTAACATCAAAAAATATTTTATATTCTTTCATACTTTCAATACTTAAAATTTTTCTTTGTTAATTTGTAAACGTTATATTAAACTATTTATTACATAATTTGAGATCTATCTTATAGATTCTATATTATTATTATAGAGAAATTTTCTATATAAAAGATTCTATATTAAAAATATATATACTATGTATATATATATATATATATATCGCCACTGTATACGTATGAATGTGATGTATTTTAATATACAATCTTTTAGAAAATAAAAAATTTCTCTAAGAAAAGTTTGAAGTATTGAAAGTATGAAAAGACATAAAATATTTTTTGATGCTAAAATTCTTTAACATACAGGTTAAATATTGAAGATTAAAATATAAAATACATTATGGAATTTTTTTATATTTTGTATGCTATGAGAGAGAGAGAGAGAAATGTATTTTTATTATATACAATTAATATAATAATATTATTATATATATAATGTGCAACGTTCTTCTCTATTAGTAATCAGCAAAAATTATTAGAATTGAGAAAAATCAATGTACAAATACACGAAAACGCAGTTTCCTCCTTGTAGTGTAGATTATGCTCGCAACAATGCATAAATTCGTTGAAGCGTTGAATCAAGCGGCGTCCACAAAGAGAGCAACTCCATGACAGTGTCTATCATTACCATACTGTCGATGGATAGCTCTCTTCATAGCGAGCGCTTCATCCCTCGGTTTTGAATTTTCATCCATTTCCATTTCATTAATTTTTCCATGTGATAGCATAGAAACATTATAACATATATAACAAATATTAAGTGCGAAGTAGATAGAAAAGGAGAGAAAGAGAGTATCTACAGACTTCTTTAAATAAGTTATATATATATTAATTTTTACAGAGAGAGAAAGAGCGATACTCACGAGTATTACTCGCTTCTTATGTAACATATGCGAAGAAACTTTTCCTTGGGAAAAAAAAAAAGTGTGTTTATTAGGTCCAATAAATTTTGTGCGATAACGGTTATCACGCGAGACTCATTATACGCAATACCGCGACGGGGTATCGTAAAACAAGAGCCCTAAATAACCTCGTCGGCAAGGTTTTAACTTGCCAGTGTAAAAAAGTATGAATGAATCCAAGTTCAATTTTTCTGAAATATTTATATTCATTTTATAATTTTGATAATTATTGAAATTCTTGTGAAAAAAATTGAAGAATTGAAAATAAAAATTAAGAATTTCTCAATATTATACAATGTAGCAATAATATTAGGTGTACAACTTTGCTTCCGCCGTTTTTTTTCCGAAATTCGAGGCTTTATTGTAAAAAACTGGTTATACATTTATGATTGGTTTTGAAATTGCTTTGCGTTGAGTCACTCCCAATGATCGTGCCAATTCTTTTTGACTTTGACTCGAGTCTTCATTAAGTAATGGCTCCAATTCTACATCTTCGAAAACCTTCTCTCTTCCACCGCTATGCCGGTCTTCGACGTGAAAATCACCGTTCTTGAAGCGTTGTAACCACTCACGACACGTTCTTTCACTAATAGCGGCTTTACCATAAATATTTGAGAGCATTCGATGAGCCTCAGCCGCAGATTTCTTCATATTGAAGCAGAAAATTAAAACCTCCCGCAAATGACGAGAATTTGGCTCGTAAACTGACATTTTCAATCGAGAATAACTTTATGATGCAGACACAAATCGACTAATGTTTCTATGGGGTTATGTTGACAAATGTCCAAGTTTATCGCATGACGTCTATGATCTATTTATTTCGACTACTACTTACCGCTAAAGCCATCTATAGGAAAACGGCGGAAGCAAAGTTGTACACCTAATATAATATTGAATATACATTTCTCGGAATATTTCATATTTTTTCAACGTCATTTTTCACGAGCAAAATTCTCGAGAATTGTCCCAAAAATAAAATATTTGGATATAATCTTTTCTTTTTTTTTTTGCAGAATAATTTTTTGAGATTTCCAACTTTCAGTTCTCTATCCTTCATTTTCAATTCTCAACTCTCTCTCTCTCTCTCTCTCTCTTTTTTTCAGTTCTTTTTTTTCCCAATCCTCTAATCTACTAAAACCTTATCGCGCGCGTATATACTTTTTGCTGTTTTTTCAAAGTCGTCTGCTAATTGTAATTATAATTTCTCATACTGCTTGAAGTAATTGTTTTATCATAATATCGCGCATTTTAATTCAATCTTCTTATTCTAATTTTGTTAAAACTCTATGATATACGTACATATATATATCTGCTATGCAAATGACTGGCCACTTTTATTTACAAAGCTCATGATTTCTGCTTCATTTGTAATGCACCAAGCAATATCAGCGATCAGCTACCATCGTAGCTGATCCGCCAACTCAAGGAAGGAGGTGGCTTCTCACGCAAAAGTGTGGCTGCTCCAACTTAGCGGCATGGACTCGTTATCGGGAAGGTGCGAGGAGCCTCTTCCTCTTTAGCGCCGTCATCCGATTGCACCGCAAACATAACAGCTTTGCTACCAGCTCGTGCCACGACTCGTTAACACATCCTTTTGGCCAACCAACAACGCCGCGAAGTACGAGAAATTGCAAGCAGTTCGGTGCCCCCTAAAATTAATCGCCGAATTAAATATGATCCTTTTTTTTTTTTTTTTTTAAATGAGATTCTTCTTTTTATTGGGACGCAAAAAATTAATATGAAAGATATAAACTTTTTTATAATAACTCATGCGTTTTTATCATGTGTTTATGATATTGTTTTGGTTTCTCATCTCATATAATAATTCAATAATCCGCACGATTCTCTGTTGTCGAAAAATTTAAATGTCATAAAACAAATATCAAATATTATCAAGTATTGTAATAATGACGGTATTATAACCCATCTTTCTTTATATATATATATATATATATATATATATATATATATATATATATATATATGTAAAAGAATGAGACCCATATTATTTTTACACTTTTAGCTTTTTTCTGGGCAGCGAAATTGCAAGGTGGTTAGTATTCGATGCTCGTAAGATTCTGAAGACGTGCCAACTTGGCGTCACCCGTAATTAACGTGTTTCAACTAATCCATGTACAAACCTGTACGACATAAATGAACGTCGTCGACGATATTCCCGATGGAGCAAGATCGTTCTGCGTTCTATTTACTCAGATGACATTTCCATCGCAGTTACAAGCAACTGCTTAAACAGTCGTTGATTCGCCAATTGCAACGCGAAAGGTACTGAAATTAAATCGGGATCTTAGAACATTTTCATATCTTTAACGGATCTTTTTCTTATTTTAGATTAATTTAGATGCAGAAATATACGATTGGAATTATTATATTATTAATTTTTTTTACGTTGAAATCATTTTTATATAATAAACATTATTTATTTATATATATATTGTATATATATATATAATGGAAGAGATAAAATGAGATGTGAATAAGATGCTCTCTAATAACGATATAAAATGTTTTTTTATAAACTGTGAGATTTTATTACTTTGTGTGAAATAAGAATATTTTAGAAAAAAATTTAGATATAATAAATCCTTTTATAAATATAGAAAGCCGATTTGAATTAAAAAGTTCGAAAATAAAAAAAAATATATATCTAGAGCACTTAGACTTACAGGATTAATTAATAAACTATTACTATAGCGTTTACAATTTGGAACGTTAGCCTGTGTTTTCTATCACTTGATAAACGAGCGATGAAACCTACGGAGGTATCGTCTTTGAGAGCCGCGATTGCACCTTATCAGCATGCGATGTGATAAGGCGATAACGAAGTAACTCGCTTCGTTATTACCGAAAATCCTCGATAACCTCGGCAATATAATTCCCGAGTAGTAAATTTTAATAAATTTCGCTCGCGTAGCGTTTTCGCTTACCGATATACATATTGTATTTTGCGGTCGCAATTGCCAGCAGCCTGCATTAATTACAATCGCGTTAATTTACAAGTGGCTGCGCGTCCTCTCCGCTAGTTTACACGCTTGCATTACATAATCTTATTTTAGTCTATCCGCAGTCGGCATATTTTTTTTTTCCTCTCGTCGCTTGCGTGTAGGCAACATTTTTCTACAATATTACGGAGCACGAGATCGTGTCGCGACGTCTTTTTTTCTTTTTCTTTTTTTTTTTAACAAAATAAGCTATATAGACTTCGAAACTCTTAGGAGTGTATGTGATCTCTGGGTGATTAATTAATAAACAAGTATAATTGAATCGAATCACCTGTGTTAAATTATCGAGCGAGCGATAAATCATTGGACGCTTTACTAATGTATCTCGACGCGATATGATATTGAAATGATTTTATAATTGATACAAGACGATCACGTTTGAAATTTTCAGTTGATGATGTAATATTTTTTGCAACTGATCGGGCTTATATGCGCGAGCGTTCACGACGAAATCTTATCTTCACTGACGAATTATTTTCGAGAAGACTCGCAATGACCGCCGTAAAATTGTCCCACTACAAGATAAAAGGAGTAAAACGAAACAACTCGATAATGCGAATTACGTCGCACTTGTTCTATTTATATGATAAAAGCATTCGCTTTACAATTTATAGAAAAAATTTAAAAAGTGATAAATAATTAAATTTATTAATTAAGATATATATGTTCGCACAGATATACATTGGTTATCGGAAAAAAAAAAACCTTTAGTCATCAGCATTAAATATAATTATTATAGTTTAATGAGAGCCTACTCGCGCGCTAAAGTAATGAAATGTTTGAAATCATTAAATGTTCTCCAGAAAATTTTGAAAGTTTCCTGTATTTTTACAGAATCCTTTTGGATAACGTTTAATTATTTTCCTTCGTCATCTGCGATTAGACTCTTATTGACCGGAAATATTGTACGATTTGATATCGATAGCGTATAAAGAGCCATGTTTTTTTTATTCTGCTATCAAATTAGGAAGAATTGAGTTTAATTACGTAAAATATAGTGTCATATAATATATTATACACTAGAAAACACATTTAGATAAATTTTGATCTTTGAAAATATAGGAAATTTTTAATATACAACTATATAATATCTGTGTTGTATCTTACGCTTGATAAAAAAAATTTTAATATATGTAATTTTGTCATGTAATATTTCAAATTATTGATGAAATGTGATAAAGTTATAAAAATACATTAATAATTTTTTCCTAAAATATGAGAAAAATAATGACTCTTTATTCCTGTTTATGTTACCATATAATGTTACATTATATTGGAGATATATATTATTGACATGAATAATGAATAATATAAATAATTAATAATTATAATTTTATATATGTATACATTTTTATGGTTTATTATACATATTTTATTATTTAGAACTGGAGTAGAGGGTGTATATTAGGAGAACACTAATAGATATCAAATATCGACTTTGTTATCACGTCCTTGTGACGATTATCATGTCTTTATAAGAAATTAAGCTTTAAGAATTATTTATATTTCATGCGTTATATAAATGTTTTATGTTTTACTCTATATATATATGTGTGTGTGTGTGTGTGTGTGTGTGTGTGTGTGTGTGTGTGTGTGTGTTATACGTACAAGTAATTTATATTTAAACATATCAATAATACATTCCTGAAAATAATGTTATGTGTATAATATAAGCAGTAACTTTTTATAATTCCATATAAGAAAAGTTATGATTATATAAAAAAATTATTAATATATATAATTTTTTAAATCTTTTATTTTTTTTTGTTTTGATAAAAACGCATGTAACATATGAAATATTTATTTTGTAAAAAATGTAATTATTTCCATATTCGTTTATTTTGAAATAATCAATTTAATTAATATATTATCATTATAAAAAATTCCAAATACAAATATCAAAGAATGAAAGGAAATTGTGTTATGTATGTATAATAAAATGTTTCTCAAATAATAGAGATTATTCTCTATGTTACTTACATTATTTGAAAAGTCTAAAAAAATAGATTCGACTTTTCTCATGTTTTATAATTGATTGGATGGACTTTTGAAAATTTACGTCTAAATTATCCTGATTGATTACCTAACAGTTTTGATACTTTGATGAGAAGTTACGTATTTGTGTGCCCGTTAATTTTACATATTCATTATCGATCATTTCGACATCACCTTCACCGAACATTAACAAGTCGTTAAACTGTAATAATCTGTCGTGGATTGAAAAGAACAGGAAGCAAATTTTCTTCTTCTCTTTAAATATATATATATATCACTTTTTAAATAGATATTCTATTATTCTATTTTATTAATATGTTAATTAATTTTTTAATATAGTCAATATACATATAACTCACCATAAAAAAAAAAAAAAAAAAAAAATAAGAAGAATGAAGCGTGTTGTGTGCGTGTATGTGTGTTATGTATGCGAGCTTATTGTTAGCAGCTGCAAGTGACGCGTCTTTTTAACATGAATATAATGAATAATTTTTATATCACAGATGAATTGTTAAAATTATTACCTATTAGCTGAATAGAAAACTGAATATAAAATTTGTCATATTTGGACATTAAAATATTATTTTATTTTGCGCTACATATTTTTTACTACATTTAATACTAAATTATATTATTATACATAATTTTTGTAAATGTATTCTCTAGAATTTTAATATTTTGTATAATTTTTTTCTGTTTATTATAAATGATTTCGAATTTCATTTAAGTAGCGCAGAAATTTTTCGGTTACATTTTGATAAACTTTGAATGAGCGATAGATACGGGGTTAAATGCTCGCTAACAAATCAAAATTTAATTTATAATTGCCAAGCGGCAACATATAACTATTTAATCTGAATTCTAATTCTATAAATATCGTATCGATAATTAACTTGTTATTGACGAGAATCAAGTTAATTTATTCGTTATTAATATTTTTGCCCTATTATTTTGGCGAACGTCATCGTTAATCGTGTTTATCAATATTGCAAAAAGGGAGCGGTGTCCATTTTGATATTAATATTTAGAAGATAAAGCTAACATATTTTACGCAAATGTAAAATCGGAAATAATAATTTCTTTAATATCTGTGATTTTTAAAATTATTTTAAAATCCATCTTAGCAAGCCTCTCGAAATCTTGCTTGTTATTAACTTACGAGACGAGAAATTAGTAGTCCGATTTATTAATTAAATATATAATCGATTTAACTTCTCAGATTGATATACATATAATTATGACACACAATAGAAATGCAATAATTGAAGTTATCTCTTTTTTCACCTGTACGTCATTGAACATTATTAAGTCAGTCGCAATTAATCGGTTCCGGTAAAAAATACTTGGGCATCGTTAGGGTTGACACGCGCACATCTCGAAATTATCATCTCCATAGGCCGATGAGTATTAGTGACGACCTCGCGTGTTACGTAATAAAAATGGAGCGTACGTTTCGTATTGCCTCGAACGTACGATTGTTCTGTTGTATTTGCATATGAAAAGACGAATACGAGCAAGCGAGAAAATTTATTTTCAGAAAAAAAAAAAAAAGAGAGCACCGGTTCCGTGAACCCATAAGACTTTACGAGAAAATCGAAGGTGCAATCGGTCTTATCGTATCGATGTGTAACCGATTGGTATCTATCTTTATCCTACAATTCAACTCTCATACTTTCTAAACCACATGGAAATCTAAAAGACTTACAAAGAGTATGTAAAAAATATGTGTGAATAGAAAATTGGAATGGCTTTTAAATATATATATTTAAATTGTTCGTCCAATTGTTCGCTTCGACATTACGCTATTCGATTTCTAAACCAATCCCACGATGATGGAACCGCTACCGCAATCCATCTAGCTTACCTTGCAAAGATCTGATGAAGCCGCGGAATCGATCACCGCGCTGCGACAGACCTCCGGTTTCCGGCGAATCTCCGGATGATGGTGATGAGCGCGAGACCAGGGCGCTGATCGCGGGTCGGCGATACGGCGGAAAAATTCGCGGCGAACGACTTGACGGAATGAACGGACGAAGGAGGTTCAAGAACGAGTGACGTGGACATCCCACGGCGTCGACTCATATACTCTACCCGCGCCGATCTGACGTCACGGGCTCATTCCTTATCAGCCAGGAGGTTCAACACCTGTAAAGTCCACACCTGTCGGCGGTGAGCTTAAGCACCATCGGAAACACGCCCAGCTAGCTCAACGACGACAATGATGATGATGACGAAAAGTTCTCGTCAAGCGCCACCCGCTATTCGCCGGTATACATCCGGTAGGTATTTGGAGTCGCTTTGGCGACTCTTCACTTTTAGAAAAGCGTCCAAGTATCTACATACAAAAAAAAAAAAAACACAAGTAGAGTTGTGCAAATTAAAAACTTGCACATTGCTTCATCATCATTTTATTTTACAAAGCTTCAGCTGCTTTAAGCATGCGGTTTTTTTTTCAATTTTTGCTTTCTCATAGAGGAAGCTTTGCGAACGAAATAAAAAGATAAAGGAGCAATACGCTATTTCCTAATTTACACACTTTTTTTATTTTTACATAATCGTTATAGATTATACATGTAAAAAAATTTAATCCGATATCTCAAATTTTCCGAAAGTTACAGCGTGTACAGACATTTGTCAAAAAATTCAAAATTTTATAAAAAATAAATCCTTTCACCGATACTCAGCAAATTCAGCAGCAACCATCCATTAATAATATTTTATCCATCTAAAAGAATTTCACCTGATATCTCAAAATTTGCGTAAGTTACAATGTATACAGACATTTCTGAAAAAATTAAAAATTTTATAAAAAATGAACCTTTTTATCGATTCTCACGAAATATTCAATACCAACCATCCATGTAAAAAAAATTTAACCCGATATCTCAAAAATTGAGGAAGTTACAGGTTGTACAATATATTGCATATATGCACACATACACACATACATATATATATATACATAGATACATACAGATATTTTTTAGGAATATCATTTTTCGACGTTTTGGAACATTCTAAACGCATTGGCATAGAAAACTCGAAAAAAAATTTTGTCACGAAAACAAAGCTTCCTTCATGAAGAAGCAATATTATTATTACTAAGTAAAATGATTATTAAGTTTACTTTACTTCTTTTAAGTAACTTTATTATCTTTAACAAAAAATATTTTCTTAATAATAGTCTTAAAATAAACTTGTCACGAATTTGAGAAAAACTCATTATCATGTACTCAAAAAAAAAGTAAATATTTTCTTTTGAAGAATATTATAAAATTTTATCGAAGAAAAGTCAGATATATATGGTTAATTTAATGCAAGAAAATTTATTAAATATCAGACAAATTTAGTGTATTTCTTTCAATTATATAATTTAATATTCTTGATTGAAGTGTTAAATTTTACTAGGATTCAGAATACATTTTGAATAAATTTGATGCTTGTGAAGAACTTATGATAGATTTGCGAATATATGAACTTTTGAGATACTTGAAACAAGTTATATTTACTTGTATACAGTATGTACTTTTCTGTGTATACTTTTCTAATATTTTATAACTTTAAACTGTTTTTAATTAATTTTAATTTTCTATTAATTTTTAGGAATTTATAATATGAAACAAGAGAAGGAAATGTGCGTTTGATCTCGAGCCATTCAAATATTAAAAATCGTAAATTAGACATCTATAGCATTTAAATATTCACTTAAGAACGCGTTTACGATAAAAAATATTATAATAAATTAACGCAGCTCCCGCTTCTGATTATTCGAAATATGTAAAAAATACGCGTATGTTATAAATCTTTGAAAATTTAAATAAAGAGAAATTTATCACATTTAAGGAAATCAAATATCTACAGTTTCGAGTATTAATCATCCTATACAAGAACAAGAATTATAAGATGGTGACTGGAACTTGGGATTGATCAGAACATCAGAAGCAGTTTAATGCAATTCAATAAACGATTTAATTTTTGAGACACATGGTACTATAAATAATACTTACAAATCTAGAATACATGATAAGTTGGATATTTGAAAAACACAGATAAAAATCAAAATTTAAGCGTGCAAAATGAATTATTCTTGTTCTATCATAAACAACTATTTGAATAGAAAATTTTATTCATTTTGTAGATACATAGAATAAGCATATCGATATACGATGTTAGACTTTATAAAGCATCTTATATAAAAATATAGGCATATATGTATATGGAATTTTTTTCACTTTGCTATTTATATCGTGTCGCGATATATAAGCCTATTTGAACGCTCTTGAGACGCATTGTCATCAGAAAGTTTCAAACTCCCGACTAGATTCGAATGTAAGATTGAGATTCGTCTCGCGTTCTACTCTCGAGTAACGAGAAACGAGATGAATTTACGGCCGTCGCGATATCAATGGAGAGTAAACGAATTGGCCGAGGTAAATATCAGAGCGGTGTAAAGAGGGAATGGAGAGGAACGACGCGCTAGGTGGAAACGAAACTGTGAGTTTTGTTCCGACGGTGTCACGCGGGTTTACGTGGAGGTGTTGCACCTTATCTCGTGTCCCAGTTACATCACCGCGCGCCGCGGCTTTGTCGCTACTACATCTATTCCGATCGCAAGCGACTGCCATGTGTAAGAATGTTTTATTTTATCCATAATATAGAATTATTTTTCCTCCGCAAAAATAGGTCCGCCTGAAATTTATTTTCCATGTACTGGCTCGTTTCTTCTTCCCTTTCCCCTTTTTCCTCTTTAAATTGTTATCGTGGAACGACTTCCACCGGCGACTGACGGTTTATTCCTAAAAAGAAATATTTATGATTCTGATAGAAAGATAATAGTCAAAAATTGATTAAATTAATCTTACGTTACTTCGATTAAAAAATATAGAAAAGATATAAACGATGGGAAAGAAAAATATGAATGATGAAAAAAGTGATGTATTATTTAAAATGAATATTTCCTTAATATTGTTAAGAATAACCATGCATGTAATCGATATTAAATAAATTAATAATTTTTTTAATTACTTTAAAAAATAATGACAGTATATAACGATTGCTTATATGTGAGTAGGTAGAAAAAAATCATAACATATTTTTTACACGCTATACATTTCACAGCAGCAATAGGCACTGCATGAAAATCTAAAAATAGATGCTCGGTCCCGTCTGCACTTCTTACACGAGAATCTATTTCTAGAAGGCCGTATTGGAAAGTAGCATCGTAAGATTAGCTAATTGTCCTTTGCAAAAGCATACATGCATATTCGCACACATGTACGGTTACTAAATAGAATTTAAGTTTTGCTCGCGTATATTTAAATGTACGATAAATAAACGATTTAGAGATTTACCTGCACGCATCTTTGAACGTTTTTCGAGCTTGATCGAGCATTCGTTTGTACATGGCAAGATCTGAGATTTTGTCCTGCTGTACAGTATCTAATCTGGCCTTCAGGGCGAGACACTCCTCTTCTAATAATTCGATTCTATGTATTCAAATAAAGATAGGAAACGACAGATAAAAAATGCCTAGTACGCACATTGTTTTTCCATAAAAATCATGTTCGAATTAAAAAGAAAGACGAAGCAAATTTTTTCATATCACAGCATAACTTATATACTTATAATTTAACTTACTTGAAACGAACTTCTTCGGAATTGATGGTTTCTTCTTCCAATTTCTGATACGACATTTTTGTATAAGATTTTGCTCTATATCCAGAATCCACTTTGGCAAGTCCTACTCTTTCTTTTTCCAAATTCCGCAATTTTGACTCCAATTTCGCACGTTTAGTTTTTTCCTTGTGCAGTAATTCCTTTAAATAAACAATCAAACTCTACAAATTCCATAAAAAATTTACAAAAATTTTTATACGGTTTTAAATACAATTTCGATTCCTTTATATCGATTTAACAATTAATTAGCAATAATCTATTAATTAAATTTCAACTATCCCTTTTGATAAAATCAATAAATAAGATTGATTTTTTGAATTTTTTATTGGATATATTCTAATATATTAATTAAAAAGATTAATTTAATAAATCGTCATAAATTTTGTACATCTCTTGAAATAAATTATCCTAGAATTTTCTAACAAATTTAATACGAATTTCATATCTTACTATAAGCGCATTTGCTTCGTTTCTTTCCTTATCCAATCGTTGATTGAGCACAGTTACTAGTTCTAATAATCTCACCCTTTCGGCTTCGGCAGCTAGAGCCAAGGTTACATATTCGTTTGGTTCGCCTATACTTCGCGGACTAGTAAGTGGACTGATCTGGCGCTCTTTTGGCCGGAGATCTGAACGAAGCGAGGTTCGGCACTTGAAAGATTCATTCGACATGATGCCATTTCTAAAATTGAGGAACAAATACGTACATATATGACTTGTTATTGTATTGAAACGGTATAACTGAAAATCAGATTGTATACGCGAATATGAGAAATTATACAAATAAAGTCTTCCAGTAGGAGAAAGAAAATCGTTAAGTATATCATCCACATTCACCGGATCGATTTTTCGCACTCGAGAATGATTTTTATTGTAAATTATTTTACTCATTATAAAATCTTTATACGAAAATGCATATACTAGGTATATAAATATGAAACCGGAATTTGTGCCCATAGATGGTCCTAGCTGTCAATGTAGTTACCGTCAAACCGCGTCATTGGCGCCATTTTCTTGTTTTGACATCTGATAAAGATTTTCAACTCGCAACAATACAAGTTTCATACAACAGCATAGTTTTTAATAGCGTTGAACATGTCGAATTTTGTGCCTGGAAACTACGATTTGCGGACAGCATTGATTTTCCGTTACCATTTGAAGAAAACTGCTGCAGAATCGCATCGAATGCTTGTCGAAGCTTACGGTGAGCATGCTCTTGGTAAATCACAGTGCTTTGAGTGGTTTAAAAAATTCAAAAGTGGCGATTTTGACGTGAGAAACGAAGAACGTGCAAGACCACCGAAAAAGTTTGAAGACAGCGAAAACCTGGCGAAACCGTTAATACTGAACGCTACCGACAACAAATGATCGATTTGAATCAAGCTTTGCGTGAAAAACGACCAGAATATCAAAAAAGGCAACACAAAGTGCTTTTGCTTCATGATAATGCACCATCACACACGGCAAAACCGGTCAAGGAAACGATTGAGGCGTTTAGTTGGGAAATACTTTCGCATGCGGCTTACTCACCAGACTTGGCTCCATCCGATTACTACTTATTTGCATCGATGGGACACGCACTTGCTGAGCAGCGCTTCACTTCTTACGAAAATGTACGAAAATGGCTCGATGACTGGTTTGCCTCAAAGGAGCAACAGTTTTTTTTTGCGTAGCATCCACAAATTGTCAGAGAGATGGGAAAAATGTATAGCTAGCAATGGGCAATACTTGGAATAAAATGGTTTTTATCATTTTCATACAATAAACGTGTATTTTCTATACAAAAATTCCGGTTTCATATTTATATACCTGGTATATTATATATGCACTATATTATATATGCACTGACTTTAACTTATCGATCTCGATCTCGCGTTCCTCCAATCTTCTGCATAACTGATCGACGTGCAATTGCGTTGCTCGTAGCTCGTTCTTAATATTGACACTCTCACGTTCGATCTTATGTTCCTTATTCTGCACTTCCATTTCGCGTTCTTGATATCTTGCCTCGATAATTTTCAATCGTTCCTGATAACATCATATCATTTCCATGGATTAAAAAAGTTTTAATAATATACTATATGCTAGAAACAAATCTTATCATAACACTAACCGGACACTTTATTTGCAATTTATTCTTTACTAGATTATAAATCTCTTCTATCACTCACATTCAAAGCGTCGATCAGACGATCATCGTGAGATCTTTTCTCGTTCAGCATTGCAATGTTTCCCTTTGCAATATTTAATTCGTGTTCCAATACTTTTATTCTCGCTTTGGAAGCATCAAGCTTCCTCTTCGAAGTCTCCAACGCTACTTCTGCTTGCCTGAGTTCCTTCGCTGTATTTTCGATCTGTTGCCGTCTTTCTTTTTCAGCAATTCGGAGATTTGCCACATTTCGTCGATCTAGAATAACTAAATAAATGGCTTGGTTGCAAGAAAATAAATAGGCACAATTACGAGTCTCAATTATAATACAAATCGTGCGATTATAAATAATCCAACTTAACTATAAAATAATATGTAAAATAATTTAAAATAAAAATAATTATCATAATTGCAAATAGAATCAATCTAAATACGGATGAAATTTTATCATTCTTTTCCCCTACCGGAAGATTCTTTCTGTGATTTCTCGTGTTCAGATAATCTGATTTGCAGCTCCGCCACTTTCTGTTGGAGATTTCGAATTTGCTCAGCTCGTCCACGCCAACTACCCGGTACACTCGAAAGTATGCTGATGTTGACATTCTCACCCACTTCGCTGTACAATAACTGAGACTTGTATTCTTAGTGATAACTCCATATAGAGAAATTTAGAATCTTCAATCAAGTGATAAGAAAATTAATATATAATATATCTCGCGTTTTTATATAAATATTTGCGAGTTACGAAGATCCTAAAATTTTTATCATTTTTCACTTCTAAAAAATGATTGAACACTCACTTCTTTGGCTTCTTCTACATATTAGCTATTAATCTGATATTATAACGAACTTATAGAGCAACAAGAACACACCTTCTGTGCTTTATTAATCTCTTGCCGAAGAGAAGCGCATGTGTTTCTAGATTCACAAAGTTTTGTTTGAACTCGTTGCAGCTTGTTTTTCAAACATTTTATTCGTTCATCATCTTTGCTCGACGAATTGCTCCTCGAATCTTTTTCCCCTATGTTATCTTGATTTCCATCTTCTTCGACATTACAATCACACATAAGACATATAAAACAATCACGTAATATAAGTTAATTACTAATTTTTAAAAAATTATATATATATATATACAGGATGGGGCATTTATAGTGACGCGGGCATATCTTTCCAAAACGAAGTGAGATATCAAAAAATGTTTCAGACAAACCTCCCCCATTTTTTATTGCATATTCTTGTAGCTTATCTCAAGAGCTTTTTAAGACACTATAATAAAGTATTATTTTTTCATTAAGTACTTTATGAGTTATTTTATATCTTAATCTGACATATTTTGATATAAAAAATAAAATATCTCGTAAAATATTTAGTTTTCAATAATACCGTAATACTTTTATATACAGAATAATGAGACAAATCAATTAGTGTAAAAAAAAAGTTGTTTTTAAGAAAAAGTGTGTAATTATTTTCAATGTATCTTTTTAAACAATTATTTGTTTGTCTGAAACATTTTTCGATATCTCATTTTGTTTCGGAAAAATATGCCCGCGTCGCTATAAAACCCATCCTCTATATATGTATAACAGAAAAGTAAATTAAAATATCTACTCTTTCATCAAACATTTTCAAAAAGCTTTTGATTGGCATAACTCAAATTTATTTCAGGGCTGCAATTTATTCATATTGCTTGCAAAAGAGAAGAAAATGCGAACTCACTCTCGCCGAAATTCTTATGTGTTTCAGATTTGAGAATCCGTTGTAACTCCGCTCTTTGGCGTTCCAACTCGTCATCTCTGATGACCAGAGTGGCTTCTAAATTCTTGCATTTTGTTTTTAAGGCTTCTATTTCGGCGGTTTGATTTCTATATTTCTTGCCAAGTTCGATCAATTTCGTCGTAGCCGGTTCGATCGGCTTCCCTATTATATTTTGCAAATTCAATTTTTCTTGCGACAATTTACGCAAATTCTCCTCCGCTTGTTCAAACGATCGTCGCAAACATTCATTCTCCGCCGTTAAATCCTATCGTACAATTATTATCTCAATACGATATTGAGCTACTCAATAATTTGCAGGATAAGAATAAAATATATGTAGTCATATAAGAAAAAACTCTATATTTATGTTCAAGAAAATTATTATTTTTACTCTTTTTAGTTTTCTTGGTGATATTATAGCTATAAGTACATTATAGGGCAAATATATATATATATATATATATATATATATATATATATATATATTTTTTTTTTTTATTTTATTTTATAATCAATATTTTTATTTTTAAAAAGAGATTTTACATATATCAGAATTATACTTACATGAATGTGATTCTGCAAGAATTTATTTAACTCTTCTGGGAATATGATACGTTCGGGGAACTTTTCCTATATAAAAGTCGCATATATGTATATATGAAGAAAATAAAATGTACAATATATACGAGCAATAACGAGAGAAATAAAATATTGATAATGTTATCTGTTTAAAACAATGTTACATATTTTGAAACTCTCGTATGTATTTAACCGCTAATATTATATATATCCAGATACAAATACCTCTACGAATTTCGATGATGATACATCTTCATCATCATGAGAATTATTTATCTCTAACTTAGCTATACCATCTGCCATTTTTATATTAAGTATTTAATCGAAAATATTCGATTTAAACTTATGAAATGACAACCTCGAATATATTGCCACATGCATTGCTGCTCCCGTTTGTAAGTTATCCGCAGAATAATAATGGAATTCTGTCCTTATGCAAAATTATGCATTACTGATATCGCAAAACGAGATTAATACGAAACTAGGAACGACGATTCGTTCTATTCACGAGCGTGTGTTTTTACAATGATAAATGTCAAAAATGTTCATACTGAATATGAAGCGAATGTTCTTTCTACAGATATATTGTATATGCTCGTTTGTTCTACACATACATACATAGTACAAACGAAAATCATGTTTATACCATGACATAGTATATCTAGACCGAGTATTAAAGAATGGGGATCGTCAAATATTAGACAGAAATAGCATGCTTTGTATCACCATTCTATTGTCATCTTTTCCATCCCTTTTTTCCCAATCAGACAAAGACAGATCGGTGATCGTACAGCAGCTGTCTCTTTCTATTTTTTGACGCGTTCTGAATACGGGGATGTAGAGACGCGCAATTTATATATTATACGTCTATGGTTTATACTCAAAGATGCAATATTTAAATTATGCAGTAACAGTACTCTGCGTTGATACCACACT